>NW_027278539.1:0-177403 GCF_030028105.1 Mobula birostris | reverse complement strand
CCTAAGGTGTTTCCATTAGGTTTGCAGTAAGTACTTTGGTGTAAAATTGAAATGTATGCTATTAGTATTGTCAAAGCTTTCTGTGCACTGAGATAACAACTTTTTTGTCTTGATATGTAGAGCCATGAAACAACTTTCAAACTGCTCACAATCATGTGGAAAGTAAACCTAAGGTGTTTCCATTAGGTTTGCAGTAAGTGCTTTGGTGTAAAATTAAAATGTATGCTATTAGTATTGTCAAAGCCTTGTATGCACTGAGATAACAACTTTTTGGTCTTGATGTGTAGAGGCATGAAACAACTTTCAAACTGCTCATAATCATGTGGGAAGTTAACCTAAGCTGTATCCATTAGGTTTTCAGTAAGTACTTTGGTGTAAAATTGAAATGTATGCCATTAGTATTCTCACATCATTGTATGCACTGAGATAACAACTTTTTTGTCCTGATGTGTACAGGCATGAAAAAACTTTCAAACTACTCATAATCATGTGGAAAGTTAAACTAAGGTGTTTCCATTAGGTTAAAAGCAAGTACTTTGGTGTAAAGTTGAAATGTGTACTATTTGCATTACCAAAGCTTTGTATGCACTTGGAAAACAACTTTTTTGTCTTGCTGTTCAGAAGCATGAAACAACGTTCAAACCATTCAGAATCATGTGGGAAGTTAAGCTAAGGTGTTTCTATCAGGTTTGCACTCTGCACTTTGATGGAAAATTCAAATGTACACTACTTTATGTCAGAACATTGCAAGCACTCAGAAAACAACATTTTTGTCTTTATGTCCAGAGGCATGAAACAACTTTCAGACATCTCAGAATCATGTGGGAAGTTAACCTAAGGTGTTTCCATTAGGTTTGCAGTAAGTACTTTGGTGTAAAATTGAAATGTATGCTATTAGTATTGTCACAGCATTGTATGCACTGAGATAACAACTTTTTTGTCCTCATGTGCACAGGCATGAAACAACTTTCAAACTACTCATAATCATGTGGAAAGTTATACTAAGATGTTTCCATTAGGTTTGCCGGAAGTACTTTGGTGTAAAGTTGAAATGTGTACCATTTGTATTCCCAGAGCATTGTATGCACTGACAAAGCAACTTTTTTCTCTTGCTGTTCAGAGGCATGAAGCAACTTTCAAACCATTCAGAATCATGTGGGAGGTTAAGCTAAGGTGTTTCCATCAGGTTTGCACTCTGCACTTTGTTGGAAAATTCAAATGTATTATACTTTAATTTCAAAGAATTGCATGCACTTAGAAAACAGCTTTTTTGTCTTGCTGTACAGAGGGATGAAACAACATTCAAACTACTCAGAATCATGTCAGAAGTTAACTTAAAATGCTTCCATCAGGTTTGCACTACGCTCTTTGGTGGAAAATTGAAATGTACACTACTTTAATGTCAGAAGATTGTGAGCACTCAGAAAACAACTTTTTTGTCTTTCTGTCCAGAGGCATGAAACAACTTTCAGACATCTCAGAATCATGTGGGAAGTTAACCTAAGGTGTTTCCATTAGGTTTGCAGTAAGTGCTTTGGTGTAAAATTAAAATGTATGCTATTAGTATTGTCAAAGCCTTGTATGCACTAAGATAACAACTTATTTGTCTTGATGTGTAGAGGCATGAAACAACTTTCAAACTGCTCATAATCATGTGGGAAGTTAACCTAAGCTGTATCCATTAGGTTTTCAGTAAGTACTTTGGTGTAAAATTGAAATGTATGCCATTAGTATTCTCACATCATTGTATGCACTGAGATAACAACTTTTTTGTCCTGATGTGTACAGGCATGAAAAAACTTTCAAACTACTCATAGTCATGTGGAAAGTTAAACTAAGGTGTTTCCATTAGGTTAACAGCAAGTACTTTGGTGTAAAGTTGAAATGTGTACTATTTGCATTACCAAAGCTTTGTATGCACTTAGAAAACAACTTTTTTGTCTTGCTGTACAGAGGGATGAAACAACTTTCAGACATCTCAGAATTATGTGGGAAGTGAACCTAGGGTGTTTCCATTAGGTTTGCAGTAAGTACTTTGGTGGAAAATTGAAATGTATACTACTTTAATGTTAGAACATTGTATGCACTGAGATAACAACTTTTTTGTCTTGATATGTAGAGGCATGAAACAACTTTCAAACTGCTCATAATCATGTGGAAAGTAAACCTAAGGTGTTTCCATTAGGTTTGCAGTAAGTGCTTTGGTGTAAAATTAAAATGTATGCTATTAGTATTGTCAAAGCCTTGTATGCACTGAGATAACAACTTATTTGTCTTGATGTGTAGAGGCATGAAACAACTTTCAAACTGCTCATAATCATGTGGGAAGTTAACCTAAGCTGTATCCATTAGGTTTTCAGTAAGTACTTTGGTGTAAAATTGAAATGTATGCCATTAGTATTCTCACATCATTGTATGCAATGAGATAACAACTTTTTTGTCCTGATGTGTACAGGCATGAAAAAACTTTCAAACTACTCATAATCATGTGGAAAGTTAAACTAAGGTGTTTCCATTAGGTTAACAGCAAGTACTTTGGTGTAAAGTTGAAATGTGTACTATTTGCATTACCAAAGCTTTGTATGCACTTAGAAAACAACTTTTTTGTCTTGCTGTTCAGAGGCATGAAACAACGTTCAAACCATTCAGAATCATGTGGGAAGTTAAGCTAAGGTCTTTCTATCAGGTTTGCACTCTGCACTTTGGTGGAAAATTCAAATGTATACTACTTTAATTTCAAACATTGCATGCACTTAGAAAACAACTTTTTTGTCTTGCTGTACAGAGGGATGGAACAACTTTCAAACTACTCAGAAATATGTGGGAAGTTAACTTAAAATGTTTCTAATAGGTTTGCAATATGCTCTTTGGAGGAAAATTGAAATGTACACTATTTTATGTCAGAACATTGTAAGCACTCAGAAAACAACATTTTTGTCTTTATGTCCAGAGGCATGAAACAACTTTCAGACATCTCAGAATCATGTGGGAAGTTAACCTAAGGTGTTTCCATTAGGTTTGCAGTAAGTACTTTGGTGTAAAATTGAAATGTATGCCATTAGTATTCTCACATCATTGTATGCAATGAGATAACAACTTTTTTGTCCTGATGTGTACAGGCATGAAAAAACTTTCAAACTACTCATAATCATGTGGAAAGTTAAACTAAGGTGTTTCCATTAGGTTAACAGCAAGTACTTTGGTGTAAAGTTGAAATGTGTACTATTTGCATTACCAAAGCTTTGTATGCACTTAGAAAACAACTTTTTTGTCTTGCTGTTCAGAGGCATGAAACAACGTTCAAACCATTCAGAATCATGTGGGAAGTTAAGCTAAGGTCTTTCTATCAGGTTTGCACTCTGCACTTTGGTGGAAAATTCAAATGTATACTACTTTAATTTCAAACATTGCATGCACTTAGAAAACAACTTTTTTGTCTTGCTGTACAGAGGGATGGAACAACTTTCAAACTACTCAGAAATATGTGGGAAGTTAACTTAAAATGTTTCTAATAGGTTTGCAATATGCTCTTTGGAGGAAAATTGAAATGTACACTATTTTATGTCAGAACATTGTAAGCACTCAGAAAACAACATTTTTGTCTTTATGTCCAGAGGCATGAAACAACTTTCAGACATCTCAGAATCATGTGGGAAGTTAACCTAAGGTGTTTCCATTAGGTTTGCAGTAAGTACTTTGGTGTAAAATTGAAATCTATGCTATTAGTATTGTCACAGCATTGTATGCACTGAGATAACAACTTTTTTGTCCTGATGTGTACAGGCATGAAACAACTTTCAAACTACTCATAATCATGTGGAAAGTTAAACTAAGGTGTTTCCATTAGGTTTGCCACAAGTACTTTGGTGTAAAGTTGAAATGTGTACCATTTGTATTCCCAGAGCATTGTATGCACTGACAAAGCAACTTTTTTATCTTCCTGTTCAGAGGCATGAAGCAACTTTCAAACCATTCAGAATCATGTGGGAGGTTAAGCGAAGGTGTTTCCATCAGGTTTGCACTCTGCACTTTGTTGGAAAATTCAAATGTATGATACATTAATTTCAAAGAATTGCATGCACTTAGGAAACAGCTTTTTTGTCTTGCTGTACAGAGGGATGAAACAACTGTCAAACTACTCAGAATCATGTGGGAAGTTAACTTAAAATGTTTCCATCAGGTTTGCAGTATGCTCTTTGGTGGAAAATTGAAATGTACACTACTTTAATGTCAGAACACAGTAAGCACTCAGACAACAACTTTTTTGTCTTTTAGTCCAGAGGCATGAAACAACTTTCAGACATCTCAGAATTATGTGGGAAGTGAACCTAAGGTGTTTCCATTAGGTTTGCAGTAAGTACTTTGGTGGAAAATTGAAATGTATACTACTTTAATGTTAGAACATTGTATGCACTGAGATAACAACTTTTTTGTCCTGATGTGTACAGGCATGAAACAACTTTCAAACTACTCATAATCATGTGGAAAGTTAAACTAAGGTGTTTCCATTAGGTTTGCCACAAGTACGTTGGTGTAAAGTTGAAATGTGTACCATTTGTATTCCCAGAGCATTGTATGCACTGACAAAGCAACTTTTTTATCTTCCTGTTCAGAGGCATGAAGCAACTTTCAAACCATTCAGAATCATGTGGGAGGTTAAGCGAAGGTGTTTCCATCAGGTTTGCACTCTGCACTTTGTTGGAAAATTCAAATGTATGATACATTAATTTCAAAGAATTGCATGCACTTAGAAAACAGCTTTTTTGTCTTGCTGTACAGAGGGATGAAACAACTTTCAAACTACTCAGAATCATGTGGGAAGTTAACTTAAAATGTTTCCATCAGGTTTGCACTATGCTCTTTGTTGGAAAATTGAAATGTACACTACTTTAATGTCAGAACATTGTAAGCACTCAGAAAACAACTTTTTTGTCTTTATGTCCGGAGGCATGAAACAACTTTCAGACATCTCAGAATTATGTGGGAAGTTAACCTAAGGTGTTTCCATTAGGTTTGCAGTAAGTACGTTGGTGGAAAATTGAAATGTATACTACTTTAATGTCAGAACATTGTATGCACAGAGATAACAACTTTTTTGTCTTGATATGTAGAGGCATGAAACAACTTTCAAACTGCTCATAATCGTGTGTAAAGTAAACCTAAGGTGTTTCCATTAGGTTTGCAGTAAGTACTTTGGTGTAAAATTGAAATGTGTGCTATTAGTATTGTCACAGCATTGTATGCACTGAGATAACAAATTTTTGGTCCTGATGTGTAGAGGCATGTAACAACTTTCAAACTACACATAATCATGTGGGAAGTTAACTTAAAATGTTTCCATCAGGTTTGCACTATGCCCTTTGGTGGAAAATTGAAATGTACACTACTTTATTTCGGAACAGTGTAAGCACTCAGAAAACAACATTTTTGTCTTTATGTCCAGAGGCATGAAACAACTTTCACACATCTCAGAATCATGTGGGAAGTTAACCTAAGGTGTTTCCATTAGGTTTGCAGTAAGTACTTTGGTGTAAAATTGAAATGTATGGTATTAGTATTGTCACAGCATTGTATGCACTGAGATAACAACTGTTTTGTCCTGGTGTATACAGGCATGAAACAACTTTCAAACTACTCATAATCATGTGGGAAGTTAACTTAAAATGTTTTCATCAGGTTTGCCCTATGCTCTTTGGTGGAAAATTGAAATGTACACTACTTTATGTCAGAACATTGTAAGCACTCAGAAAACAACATTTTTGTCTTTATGTCCAGAGGCATGAAACAACTTTCACTCATCTCAGAATCATGTGGAAAGTTAAACTAAGGTGTTTCCATTAGGTTTGCAGCAAGTACTTTGGTGCAAAGTTGAAATGTGTACTATTTGTATTGCCAAAGCATTGTATGCACTGAGAAAACAACTTTTTTGTCTTGCTGTTCAGAGGCATGAAACAACTTTCAAACCATTCAGAATCATGTGGGAAGTTAAGCTAAGGTGTTTCTATCATGTTTGCAGTCTGCACTTTGGTGGAACGTTCAAATGTATACTACTTTAAATTCAAAGCATTGCATGCACTCAGAAAACAACTTTTTTGTCTTGCTGTACAGAGGGATGAAACAACTTTCAAACTACACATAATCATGTGGAAAGTTAAATTAAAGTGTTTCCATTAGGTTTGCAGCAAGTACTTTGGTGTAAAGTTGAAATGTGTACTATTTGTATTGCGAAAGTATTGTATGCTCTTAAAAAACAACTTTTTTGCCTTGCTGTTCAGAAGCATGAAACAACTTTCAAACCGTTCAGAATCATGTGGGATGTTAACTTAAAATGTTTCCATTAGGTTTGAATTATGCTCTTTGGTGGAAAATTGAAATGTATACAACTTTAATGTCAGAACATTGTATGCACTGAGATAACAACTTTTTTGTCTTGATATGTAGAGGCATGAAACTATTTTCAAACTGCTCATAATCATGTGGAAAGTAAACCTAATGTGTTTCCATTAGGTTTGCAGTAAGTACTTTGGTGTAAAATTGAAATGTATGTTATTAGCATTGTCAAACCATTGTATGCACTGAGATAACAACTTTTTTGTCCTGATGTGTACAGGTATGAAACAACTTTCAAACTACTCATGATCATGTGGAAAGTTATACTAAGGTGTTTCCATTAGGTTTGCAGTAAGTACTTTGGTGTAAAGTAGAAATGTGTACTGTTTGTACTGCCAAAGCATTGTAAGCACTGAGAAAAAAACTTTTTTGTCTTGCTGTTCAGAGGCATGAAACAACTTTCAAACTATTCAGAATCATGTGGGAAGTTAAGGTAAGGTGTTTCCATCAGGTTTGCTCTCTGCACTTTGGTGGAAAATTCAAATGTATTCTACTTTATTTTCCAGGAATTGCATGCCCTTAGAAAACAGCTTTTTTGTCTTCCTGTACAGAGGAATGAAACAACTTTCAAACTACTCAGAATCATGTGGGAAGTTAACTTAAAATGTTTCCATCAGGTATGCACTATGCTGTTTGGTGGAAAATTGAAATGTACACTATTTTAATGTCAGAACATTGTAAGCACTCAGAAAACAACTTTTTTGTCTTTATGTCCGGAGGCATGAAACAACTTTCAGACATCTCAGAATCATGTGGGAATTTAACCTAAGGTGTTTCCATTAGGGTTGCAGTAAGTACTTTGGTGTAAAATTGAAATGTATGCTATTAGTATTGTCAAAGCATTGTAAGCACTGAGATAACAACTTTTTTGTCGTGATGTGTACAGGCATGAAACAACTTGCAAACTACTCATAATCATGTTGAAAGTTAAACTAAGGCGTTTCCATTAGGTTTGCAGCAAATACTTTGGTGTAAAGTTGAAATGTGTACTATTTGCATTGCGAAAGTATTGTATGCCCTTAGAAAACAACTTTTTTGTCTTGCTGTTCAGAAGCATGAAACAACTTTCAAACCGTTCAGAATCATGTGGGAAGTTAACTTAAAATGTTTCCATTAGGTTTGAACTATGCTCTTTGCTGGAAAATTGAAATGAATACTACTTTAATGTCAGAACATTGGAAGCACTCAGAAAACAACCTTTTTTGTCTTTCTGTCCAGAGGCATGAAACAACTTTCAAACCATTCAGAATCATGTGGGAAGTTAACCTAAGGTGTTTCCATTAGGTTTGCAGTAAGTACTTTGGTGTGAAATTGAGATGTATGTTATTAGTATTGTCAAACCATTGTATGCACTGAGATAACAACTTTTTTGTCTTGATATGTAGAGGCATGAAACAACTTTCAAACTGCTCATAATCATGTGGAAAGTAAACCTAAGGTGTTTCCATTAGGTTTGCAGTAAGTACTTTGGTGTAAAATTGAAATGTATGCTATTAGTATTGTCACAGCATTGTATGCACTGAAATAACAACTTTTTTGTCCTGATGTGTACAGGCATGAAACAACTTTCAAACTACTCATAATCATGTGGAAAGTTATACTAAGGTGTTTCCATTAGGTTTGCAGTAAGTACTTTGGTGTAAAGTTCAAATGTGTTCTATTTGTATTGCCAAGGCATTGTAAGCACTGAGAAAACAACTTTTTTGTCTTGCTGTTCAGAGGCATGAAACAACTATCAAATTATTCAGAATCATGTGGGAACTTAAGCTAAGGTGTTTCCATCAGGTTTGCACTCTGCAGGTTTGTGGAAAATTCAAATGTATTATTCTTTATTTTCAAAGAATTGCATGCACTTAGAAAACAGCTTTTTTATCTTGCTGTACAGAAGGATGAAACAACTTTCAAACTACTCAGAATCATGTGGGAAGTTAACTTAAAATGTTTCCATCTGGTTTGCCCTATGCTCTTTGGTGGAAAATTGAAATGTACACTACTTTATGTCAGAACATTGTAAGCACTCAGAAAACAACATTTTTGTCTTTATGTCCAGAGGCATGAAACAACTTTCACACATCACAGAATCATGTGGAAAGTTAAACTAAGGTGTTTCCATTAGGTTTGCAGCAAGTACTTTGGTGTAAAGTTGAAATCTGTACTATTTGTATTGCCAAAGCTTTGTATGCACTGAGAAAACAACTGTTTTGTCTTGCTGTTCAGAGGCATGAAACAACTTTCAAACCATTGAGAATCATGTGGGAAGTTAAGCTAAGGTGTTTCTATCATGTTTGCACTCTGCACTTTGGTGGAAAGTTCAAATGTATACTAGTTTAAATTCAAAGCATTGCATGCACTTAGAAAACAACTTTTTTGTCTTGCTGTACAGAGGGATGAAACAACTTTCAAACTACACATAATCATGTGGAAAGTTAAACTAAGGTGTTTCCATTAGGTTTGCAGAAAGTCTTTGGTGTAAAGTTGAAATGTGTACTATTTGTATTGCGAAAGTATTGTATGCTCTTAAAAAACAACTTCTTTGTCTTGCTGTTCAGAAGCATGAAACAACTTTCAAACCGTTCAGAATCATGTGGGATGTTTACTTAAAATGTTTCCATTAGGTTTGAACTATGCTCTTTGGTGGAAAATTGAAATGTATACAACTTTAATGTCAAAACATTGTATGCACTGAGATAACAACTTTTTTGTCTTGATATGTAGAGGCATGAAAGAACTTTCAAACTACTCATAATCATGTGGAAAGTTATACTAAGGTGTTTCCATTACGTTTGCAGTAAGAACTTTGGTGTAAACTTCAAATGCGTTCTATTTGTATTGCCAAGGCATTGTAAGCACTGAGAAAACAACTTTTTTGTCTTGCTGTTCAGCGGCATGAAACAACTATCAAATTATTCAGAATCATGTGGGAAGTTAAGCTAAGGTGTTTCCATCAGGTTTGCACTCTGCATGTTTGTGGAAAATTCAAATGTATTATTCTTTAATTTCAAAGAATTGCATGCACTTAGAAAACAGCTTTTTTGTCTTGCTGTACAGAAGGATGAAACAACTTTCAAACTACTCAGAATCATGTGGGAAGTTAACTTAAAATGTTTCCATCAGGTTTGCACTATGCTCTTTGGTGGAAAATTGAAATGTACACTACTTTAATGTCAGAACATTGTAAGCACTCAGAAAACAACTTTTTTGTCTTTATGTCCGGAGGCATGAAACAACTTTCAGACATCTCAGAATCATGTGGGAAGTTAACCTAAGGTGTTTCCATTAGGGTTGCAGTAAGTACTTTGGTGTAAAATTGAAATGTATGCTATTAGTATTGTCAAAGCATTGTAAGCACTGAGATAACAACTTTTTTGTCGTGATGTGTACAGGCATGAAACAACTTGCAAACTACTCATAATCATGTTGAAAGTTAAACTAAGGCGTTTCCATTAGGTTTGCAGCAAATACTTTGGTGTAAAGTTGAAATGTGTACTATTTGCATTGCGAAAGTATTGTATGCCCTTAGAAAACAACTTTTTTGTCTTGCTGTTCAGAAGCATGAAACAACTTTCAAACCGTTCAGAATCATGTGGGAAGTTAACTTAAAATGTTTCCATTAAGTTTGAACTATGCTCTTTGCTGGAAAATTGAAATGTATACTACTTTAATGTCAGAACATTGGAAGCACTCAGAAAACAACTTTTTTGTCTTTCTGTCCAGAGGCATGAAACAACTTTCAGATATCTCAGAAACATGCAGGCAGTTAACCTAAGGTGTATCCATTAGGTTTGCAGTAAGTGCTTTGGTGTAAAATTGAAATGTATGCTATTAGTATTTTCAAAGCCTTGTATGCACTGAGATAACAACTTTTTTGTTTTGATGTGTAGAGGCATGAAACAACTTTCAAACTGCTCATAATCATGTGGGAAGTTAACCTAACGTGTTTACATTAGGTTTGCAGTAAGTACTTTGGTGTAAAGTTGAAATTTGTACCATTTGTATTGCCAAAGCATTGTATGCACTGACAAAACAACTTTTTTGTCTTGCTGTTCAGAGGCATGAAACAACTTTCAAACCATTCAGAATCATGTGGGAGGTTAAGCTAAGGTGTTTCCATCAGGTTTGCACTCTGCACTTTGGTGGAAAATTCAAATGTATTATACTTTAATTTCAAAGCATTGCATGCACTTAGAAAACAGCTTTTTTGTCTTGCTGTACAGAGGGATGAAACAACTTTCAAACTACTCAGAATCATGTCGGAAGTTAACTTAAAAGGGTTCCATCAGGTTTGCACTCTGCACTTTGTTGGAAAATTCAAATGTATACTACTTTAATTTCAAAGCATTGCATGCACTTAGAAAACAACTTTTTTGTCTTGCTGTACAGAGGGATGAAACAACTTTCAAACTACTCAGAAGCATGTGGGAAGTTAACTTAAAATGTTTCCATCAGGTTTGCACTATGCACTTTGGTGGAAAATTGTAATGTATACTACTTTAATGTCAGAACATTCTATGCACTGAGAAAACAACTTTTTTGTCTTTATGTGTAGAGGCATGAAACAACTTTCAGACATCTTAGGATCATGTGAGAAGTTAACCTAAGGCATTTCCATTAGGTTTGCAGTAAGTGCTTTGGTGCGAAATTGAAATGTATACTATTAGTATTGTCAAAGCATTGTATGCACTGAGATAAGAACTTTTTTGTCTTGATGTGTAGAGGCATAAAACAACTTTCAAACTCCTCATAATCATGTGGGAAGTTAACCTAAGGTTTTTCCATTAGGTTTGCAGTAAGTACTTTGGTGTAAATTTGAAATGTATACTATATGTATTGTCAAAGCATTGTATTCACTGAGAAATCAACTTTTTTGTCTTTATGTGCAGAGGCATGAAACAACTTTCAAACTACTCATAATCATGTGCAAAGTAAACCTAAGGTGTCTCCATTAGGTTTGCAGTAAGTACTTTGGTGTAAAATTGAAATGTATGCTATTAGTATTGTGAAAGCATTGTATGCACTGAGAAAACAACTTTTTTGTCTTACTGTTCAGAGGCATGAAACGACTTTCAAACCATTCAGAATCATGTGGGAAGTTAAGCTAAAGTATTTCCATCAGGTTTGCACTCTGCACTTTGGTGGAAAATTGAAATGTATACTACTTTAATGTCAAAGCATTGCATGCACTTAGAAAACAACTTTTTGTCTTGCTGTACAGTGGCATGAAACAACTTTCAAACTGCTCAGAATCATGTGGGAAGTTAACTTAAAATGTTTCCATCAGGTTTGCAATATGTACTTTGGAGGAAAATTGAAATGTATACTACTTTAAAGTCAGAACATTATATGCACTGAGAAATCAACTTTTTTATCTTTAAGTGCAGAGGCATGAAACAACTTTCAGATAACTCAGAATCATGTGGGAAGTTAACCTAAGGTGTTTCCATTAGGTTTGCAGTAAGTGCTTTGGTTCGAAATTGAAATGTATACTATTAGTATTGCCAAAGTATTGTATGCACTGAGATAACAAGTTTTTGTCTTGATGTGTAGAGAAATAAAACAACTTTCAAACTCCTCATAATCATGTTGGAAGTTAACTAAGGTGTTTCCATTACGTTTGCAGTAAGTGTTTTGATGTAAAATTGAAATGTGTACTATTTGTATTGCCAATGTATTGTATGCACTGAGAAAACAACTTTTTTGTCTTGCAGTTCAGAGGCATGAAACAACTTTCAAACCATTCAGAATCATGTGGGTAGTTAACGTATTGTATTTGCATTAGGTTTGCAGTAAGTACTTTGGTGTAAAATTGAAATGTATGCTATTAGTATTGTCAAAGCATGGTATGCACTGAGATAACAACTTTTTTATCTTGACGTGTAGAGGCATGAAGCAACTTTCAAACTGCTTATAATCATGTGCAAAGTTAACCTACGGTGTTTCCATTAGGTTTGCAGTAAGCACTTTGGTGTAAAATTGAAATGTGTACCATTTGTATTGCCAAAGCATTGTATGCACTGAGAAAACAACTTTTTTGTCTTGCTGTACAGAGGCATGAAACAACTTTCAGAAATCTCAGAATCATGTGGGAAGTTAACCTAAGATGTTTCCATCCGGTTTGCAGTATGCACTTTCGTGGAAAATTGAAATGGATACTACTTTAATGTCAGAACATTGTATGCACTGAGAAAACAACTTTTTTGTCTTTATGTCCAGAGGCATGAAACAACTTTCAGAAATCTGAGAATGTTGTGGGAAGTTACCCAAAGGTGTTTCATGCACTTTGAAAACAAGATGTTTGTCTTGATGGGCAGAGGTATGAAACAGCCTTCAGACATCTCAAAATCATCTGGGAAGTTACCCAAAGGTGTTTCCATTAGGTTTGCAGTAAGTGATTTGGTGTAAAATTGACATGTGTACTATTTGTATTGCCAAAGCATTGTATGCACTGAAAACAAATTTTTTGTCTTGCTGTTCAGAGGCATGAAACAACTTTCAAACTACTCCGAGTCATGTGGGAAGTTAACTAAAAATGTTTCCATCAGGTTTGCAATATGCACTTTGGTGGAAAATTGAAATGTACACTACTTTAATGTCAAAGCATTGCATGCACTTAGAAAACAACTTTCTTGTGTTGCTGTACAGAGGCATGAAACAACTTTCAAACTACTCAGAATCATGTGGGAAGTTAACTTAAAATGTTTCCATCAGGTTTGCAATATGCACTTTGGTGGAAAATAGAAATGTATACTATTAGTATTGTCAAAGCCTTGTATGCACTGAGATAACAACTTTTTTGTCTTGATGTGTAGGGGCATAAAACAACTTTCAAACTCCTCATAATCAGGTGGGAAGTTAACCTAAGGTGTTTTCATTAGGTTTGCAGTAAGTACTTTGGTGTAAAATTGAAATGTATACTATGTGTATTGTCAAAGCACTGTATTCAGTTAGAAATCAACTTTTTTATCTTTATGTGCAGAGACATGAAGGAACTTTCAGACATCTCAGAATCATGTGGGAAGTTAATGTATTGTATTTCCATTAGGATTGCAGTAAGTACTTTGGTGTAAAATTGAAATGTATGCTTTTCGTATTGTCAAAGTATAGTATGCACTGAGATAACAACTTTTTTGTCTTGACGTGTAGAGGCATGAAGCAACTTTCAAACTGTTTATAATCTTGTGCAAAGTTAACCTATGGTGTTTCCATTAGGTTTGCAGTAAGTACTTTGGTGTAAAATTGAAATGTGTACCATTTGTATTGCCAAAGCATTGTATGCACTGAGAAAGCAACTTTTTTGTCTTGCTGTACAGAGGCATGAAACAACTTTCAGAAATCTCAGAATCATGCGGGAAGTTAACTTAGACTGTTTCCATCAGGTTTGCAGTATGCACTTTCGTGGAAAATTGAAATGGATACTACTTTAATGTCAGAACATTGTATGCACTGAGAAAACAACTTTTTTGTCTTTATGTCCAGAGGCATGAAATAACTTTCAGACATCTCAGAATCATCTGGGAAGTTAACCAAAGGTGTTTCCATTAGGTTTGCAGCAAGTACTTTGGTGTAAAATTGAAATGTATACTATTAGCATTGTCAAAGCCTTGTATGCACTGAGATAACAAGTTTTTTGTCTTGATGTGTAGAGGTATAAAAAAACGTTCAAACTCCTCATAATCATGTGGGAAGTTAACCAAAGGTGTTTCCATTAGGTTTGCAGTAAGTACTTTGGTGGAAAATTGAAATGTGTACTACTTTAATGTCAGAACATTGTATGCACAGAGATAACAACTTTTTTGTCTTGATATGTAGAGGCATGAAACAACTTTCAAACTACACATAATCATGTGGAAAGTTAACTTAAAATGTTTCCATCAGGTTTGCAGTATGCACTTTGGTGGAAAATTGAAATGTATACTAATTTAATGTCAGAACATTGTATGCACTGAGATAACAACTTTTTTGTCTGGGTATGTAGAGGCATGAAACAACTTTCAAACTGCTCATAATCATGTGGAAAGTAAACCTAAGGTGTTTCCATTAGGTTTGCAGTAAGTACTTTGGTGTAAAATTGAAATGTATGCTATTAGAACTGTCAAAGCATTGTATGCACTGAGAAAACAACTTTTTTGTCTTGCTGTTCAGAGTCATGAAACAACTTTCAAATTATTCAGAATCATGTGGGAAGTTAAGCAAAGGTGTTTCCATCAGGTTTGCACTCTGCACTTTTGTGGAAAATTCATATGTATTATTCTTTAATTTCAAAGAATTGCATGCTCTTAGAAAACAGCTTTTTTGTATTGCTGTACAGAGGGATGAAACAACTTTCAAACTACTCAGAATCATGTGGGAAGTTAACTTAAAATGTTTCCATGAGGTTTGCATTATGCTCCTTGGTGGAAAATTGAAATGTACACTACTTTAATGTCAGAACATTGTAAGCACTCGGAAAACAACTTTTTTCTCTTTATGTACAGAGGCATGAAACAACATTCAGACATCTCAGAATCATGTGGGAAGTTAACCTAAGGTGTTTCCATTAGGTTTGCAGTAAGTACTTTGGTGTGAAATTGAGATGTATGTTATTAGTATTGTCAAACCATTGTATGCACTGAGATAACAACTTTTTTGTCTTGATATGTAGAGGCATGAAACAACTTTCAAACTACTCATAATCATGTGGAAAGTTATACTAAGGTGTTTCCATTAGGTTTGCAGTAAGTACTTTGGTGTAAAGTTCAAATGTGTTCTATTTGTATTGCCAAGGCATTGTTAGCACTGAGAAAACAACTTTTTTGTCTTGCTGTTCAGAGGCATGAAACAACTATCAAATTATTCAGAATCATGTGGGAAGTTCAGCTAAGGTGTTTCCATCAGGTTTGCACTCTGCAGGTTTGTGGAAAATTCAAATGTATTATTCTTTATTTTCAAAGAATTGCATGCACTTAGAAAACAGCTTTTTTATCTTGCTGTACAGAAGGATGAAACAGCTTTCAAACTACTCAGAATCATGTGGGAAGTTAACTTAAAATGTTTCCATCTGGTTTGTCCTATGCTCTTTGGTGGAAAATTGAAATGTACACTACTTTATGTCAGAACATTGTAAGCACTCAGAAAACAACATTTTTGTCTTTATGTCCAGAGGCATGAAACAACTTTCACACATCACAGAATCATGTGGAAAGTTAAACTAAGGTGTTTCCATTAGGTTTGCAGCAAGTACTTTGGTGTAAAGTTGAAATCTGTACTATTTGTATTGCCAAAGCTTTGTATGCACTGAGAAAACAACTGTTTTGTCTTGCTGTTCAGAGGCATGAAACAAGTTTCAAACCATTGAGAATCATGTGGGAAGTTAAGCTAAGGTGTTTCTATCATGTTTGCACTCTGCACTTTGGTGGAAAGTTCAAATGTATACTAGTTTAAATTCAAAGCATTGCATGCACTTAGAAAACAACTTTTTGTCTTGCTGTACAGAGGAATGAAACAACTTTCAAACTGCTCATAATCGTGTGGAGAGTAAACATAAGGTGTTTCCATTAGGTTTGCAGTAAGTACTTTGGTGTAAAATTGAAATGTGTGCTATTAGTATTGTCACAGCATTGTATGCACTGAGATAACAAATTTTTGGTCCTGATGTGTAGAGGCATGAAACAACTTTCAAACTACACATAATCATGTGGAAAGTTAACTTAAAATGTTTCCATCAGGTTTGCAGTATGCACTTTGTTGGAAAATTGAATTGTTTACTACTTTAATGTCAGAACATTGTATGCACTGTGATAACAACTTTTTTGTCTGAATATGTAGAGGCATGAAACAACTTTCAAACTGCTCATAATCATGTGGAAAGTAAACCTAAGGTGTTTCCATTAGGTTTGCAGTAAGTACTTTGGTGTAAAATTGAAATGTATGCTATTAGTATTGTCAAAGCATTGTATGCACTGAGATAACAACTTTTTTGTCCTGATGTGTGCAGGCATGAAACAACTTTCAAACTACACATAATGATGTGGAAAGTTAAACTAAGCTGTTTCCATTAGGTTTGCAGTAAGTACTTTCGTGTAAAGTTCAAATATGTTCTATTTGTATTGCCAAAGCATTGTAAGCACTCAGAAAACAACTTTCTTGTCTTGCTGTTCAGAGTCATGAAACAACTTTCAAATTATTCAGAATCATGTGGGAAGTTAAGCTAAGGTGTTTCCATCAGGTTTGCACTCTGCACTTCTGTGGAAAATTTGTAAGTATTATTCTTTATTTTCAAAGAATTGCATGCACTTAGAAAACAGCTTTTTTGTATTGCTGTACAGAGGGATGAAACAACTTTCATACTACTCAGAATCATGTGGGAAGTTAACTTAAAATGTTTCCATGAGGTTTGCATTATGCTCTTTGGTGGAAAATTGAAATGTACACTACTTTAATGTCAGAACATTGTAAGCACTCAGAAAACAACTTTTTTCTCTTTATGTCCAGAGGCATGAAACAACTTTCAGACATCTCAGAATCATGTGGGAAGTTAACCTAAGGTGTTTCCATTAGGTTTGCAGTAAGTACTTTGGTGTAAACTTGAGATGTATGTTATTAGTATTGTCAAACCATTGTATGCACTGAGATAACAACTTTTTTATCTTGATATGTAGAGGGATGAAACAACTTTCAAACTACTCATAATCATGTGGAAAGTTATACTAAGGTGTTTCCATTAGGTTTGCAGTAAGTACTTTGGTGTAAAGTTCAAATGTGTTCTATTTGTATTGCCAAGGCATTGTAAGCACTGAGAAAACAACTTTTTTGTCTTGCTGTTCAGAGGCATGAAACAACTATCAAATTATTCAGAATCATGTGGGAACTTAAGCTAAGGTGTTTCCATCAGGGTTGCACTCTGCACGTTTGTGGAAAATTCAAATGTATTATTCTTTAATTTCAAAGATTTGCAAGCACTTAGAAAACAGCTTTTTTGTCTTGCTGTACAGAAGGATGAAACAACTTTCAAACTACTCAGAATCATGTGGGAAGTTAACTTAAAATGTTTCCATCAGGTTTGCACTATGCCCTTTGGTGGAAAATTGAAATGTACACTACTTTATTTCGGAACAGTGTAAGCACTCAGAAAACAACATTTTTGTCTTTATGTCCAGAGGCATGAAACAACTTTCACACATCTCAGAATCATGTGGGAAGTTAACCTAAGGTGTTTCCATTAGGTTTGCAGTAAGTACTTTGGTGTAAAATTGAAATGTATGCTATTTGTATTGTCACAACATTGTATGCACTGAGATAACAACTGTTTTGTCCTGGTGTATACAGGCATGAAACAACTTTCAAACTACTCATAATCATGTGGGAAGTTAACTTAAAATGTTTTCATCAGGTTTGACCTGTGCTCTTTGGTGGAAAATTGAAATGTACACTACTTTATGTCAGAACATTGTAAGCACTCAGAAAACAACATTTTTGTCTTTATGTCCAGAGGCATGAAACAACTTTCACTCATCTCAGAATCATGTGGAAATTAAAATAAGGTGTTTCCATTAGGTTTGCAGCAAGTGTTTTGGTGCAAAGTTGAAATGTGTACTATTTGTATTGCCAAAGCATTGTATGCACTGAGAAAACAACTTTTTTGTCTTGCTGTTCAGAGGCATGAAACAACTTTCAAACCATTCAGAATCATGTGGGAAGTTAAGCTAAGGTGTTTCTATCATGTTTGCACTCTGCACTTTGGTGGAAAGTTCAAATCTATACTACTTTAAATTCAAAGCATTGCATGCACTTAGAAAACAACTTTTTTGTCTTGCTGTACAGAGGGATGAAACAACTTTCAAACTACACATAATCATGTGGAAAGTTAAACTAAAGTGTTTCCATTAGGTTTGCAGCAAGTACTTTGGTGTAAAGTTGAAATGTGTACTATTTGTATTGCGAAAGTATTGTATGCCCTTAAAAAACAACTTTTTTGTCTTGCTGTTCAGAAGCATGAAACAACTTTCAAACCGTTCAGAATCATGTGGGATGTTAACTTAAAATGTTTCCATTAGGTTTGAATTATGCTCTTTGGTGGAAAATTGAAATGTATACAACTTTAATGTCAGAACATTGTATGCACTGAGGTAACAACTTTTTTGTGTTGATATGTAGAGGCATGAAACTATTTTCAAACTACTCATAATCATGTGGAAAGTTGAACTAATGTGTTTCCATCAGGTTTGCAGCAAGTACTTTGGTGTAAAGTTGAAATTTGTACCATTTGTATTGCCAAAGCATTGTATGCACTGACAAAACAACTTTTTTGTCTTGCTGTTCAGAGGCATGAAACAACTTTCAAACCATTCAGAATCATGTGGGAGGTTAAGCTAAGGTGTTTCCATCAGGTTTGCAGTAAGTACTTTGGTGTAAAGTTCAAATGTGTTCTATTTGTATTGCCAAGGCATTGTATGCACTGAGAAAACAACTTTTTTGTCTTGCTGTTCAGAGGCATGAAACAACTATCAAATTATTCAGAATCATGTGGGAACTTAAGCTAAGGTGTTTCCATCAGGGTTGCACTCTGCACGTTTGTGGAAAATTCAAATGTATTATTCTTTAATTTCAAAGATTTGCAAGCCCTTAGAAAACAGCTTTTTTGTCTTGCTGTACAGAAGGATGAAACAACTTTCAAACTACTCAGAATCATGTGGGAAGTTAACTTAAAATGTTTCCATCAGGTTTGCACTATGCCCTTTGGTGGAAAATTGAAATGTACACTACTTTATTTCGGAACAGTGTAAGCACTCAGAAAACAACATTTTTGTCTTTATGTCCAGAGGCATGAAACAACGTTCACACATCTCAGAATCATGTGGGAAGTTAACCTAAGGTGTTTCCATTAGGTTTGCAGTAAGTACTTTGGTGTAAAATTGAAATGTATGCTATTTGTATTGTCACAACATTGTATGCACTGAGATAACAACTGTTTTGTCCTGGTGTATACAGGCATGAAACAACTTTCAAACTACTCATAATCATGTGGGAAGTTAACTTAAAATGTTTTCATCAGGTTTGACCTGTGCTCTTTGGTGGAAAATTGAAATGTACACTACTTTATGTCAGAACATTGTAAGCACTCAGAAAACAACATTTTTGTCTTTATGTCCAGAGGCATGAAACAACTTTCACTCATCTCAGAATCATGTGGAAATTAAAATAAGGTGTTTCCATTAGGTTTGCAGCAAGTGTTTTGGTGCAAAGTTGAAATGTGTACTATTTGTATTGCCAAAGCATTGTATGCACTGAGAAAACAACTTTTTTGTCTTGCTGTTCAGAGGCATGAAACAACTTTCAAACCATTCAGAATCATGTGGGAAGTTAAGCTAAGGTGTTTCTATCATGTTTGCACTCTGCACTTTGGTGGAAAGTTCAAATCTATACTACTTTAAATTCAAAGCATTGCATGCACTTAGAAAACAACTTTTTTGTCTTGCTGTACAGAGGGATGAAACAACTTTCAAACTACACATAATCATGTGGAAAGTTAAACTAAAGTGTTTCCATTAGGTTTGCAGCAAGTACTTTGGTGTAAAGTTGAAATGTGTACTATTTGTATTGCGAAAGTATTGTATGCCCTTAAAAAACAACTTTTTTGTCTTGCTGTTCAGAAGCATGAAACAACTTTCAAACCGTTCAGAATCATGTGGGATGTTAACTTAAAATGTTTCCATTAGGTTTGAATTATGCTCTTTGGTGGAAAATTGAAATGTATACAACTTTAATGTCAGAACATTGTATGCACTGAGGTAACAACTTTTTTGTGTTGATATGTAGAGGCATGAAACTATTTTCAAACTACTCATAATCATGTGGAAAGTTGAACTAATGTGTTTCCATCAGGTTTGCAGCAAGTACTTTGGTGTAAAGTTGAAATTTGTACCATTTGAATTGCCAAAGGATTGTATGCACTGACAAAACAAATTTTTTGTCTTGCTGTTCAGAGGCATGAAACAACTTTCAAACCATTCAGAATCATGTGGGAGGTTAAGCTAAGGTGTTTCCATCAGGTTTGCACTCTGCACTTTGGTGGAAAATTCAAATGTATTATACTTTAATTTCAAAGAATTGCATGCACTTAGAAAACAACTTTATGTCTTGCTGTACAGAGGGATGAAACAACTTTCAAACTACTCAGAAGCATGTGGGAAGTTAACTTAAAATGTTTCCATCAGGTTTGCACTATGCACTTTGGTGGAAAATTGAAATGTATACTACTTTAATGTCAGAACATTGTATGCACTGAGATAACAACTTTTTTGTCTTGATATGTAGAGGCATGAAACAACTTTCAAACTGCTCATAATCATGTGGAAAGTAAACCTTAGGTGTTTCCATTAGGTTTGCAGTAAGTACTTTGGTGTAAAATTGAAATGAATGCTATTAGTATTGTCAAGGCATTGTATGCACTGAGATAACAACTTTTTTGTCCTGATGTGTACAGGCATGAAACAACTTTCAAACTACTCATAATCATGTGGAAAGTTATACTAAGGTGTTTCCATTAGGTTTGCAGTAAGTACTTTGGTGTAAAGTTCAAATGTGTTCTATTTGTATTGCCAAAGCATTGTAAGCACTGAGAAAACAACTTTTTTGTCTTGCTCTTCAGAGGCATGAAACAACTTTCAAATTATTCAGAATCATGTGGGAAGTTAAGCTAAGGTGTTTCCATCAGGTTTGCACTCTGCACTTTTGTGGAAAATTCAAATGTATTATTCTTTAATTTCAAAGAATTGCATGCACTTAGAAAACAGCTTTTTTGTCTTGATGTACAGAGGCATGAAACAACTTTCAAACTACTCAGAATCATGTGGGAAGTTAACTTAAAATGGTTCCATCAGGTTTTCAGTATGCACTTTGGTGGAAAATTGAAATGGACACTACTTTAATGTCAGAACATTCTATGCACTGAGAAAACAACTTTTTTGTCTTTATGTGTAGAGGCATGAAACAACTTTCAGACATCTTAGAATCATGTGGGAAGTTAACCTAAGGCATTTCTATTAGGTTTGCAGTAAGTGCTTTGGTGCGAAATTGAAATGTATACTATTAGTATTGTCAAAGCATTGTATGCACTGAGATAACAACTTTTTTGTCTTGATGTGTAGAGGCATAAAACAACTTTCAAACTCCTCATAATCATGTGGGAAGTTAACCTAAGGTGTTTCCATTAGGTTTGCAGTAAGTACTTTGGTGTAAATTTGAAATGTATACTGTATGTATTGTCAAAGCATTGTATTCACTGAGAAATCAACTTTTTTGTCTTTATGTGCAGAGGCATGAAACAACTTTCAAACTACTCATAATCATGTGCAAAGTAAACCTAAGGTGTCTCCATTAGGTTTGCAGTAAGTACTTTGGTGTAAAATTGAAATGTATGCTATTAGTATTGTGAAAGCATTGTATGCACTGAGAAAACAACTTTTTTGTCTTACTGTTCAGAGGCATGAAACGACTTTCAAACCTTTCAGAATCATGTGGGAAGTTAAGCTAAAGTATTTCCATCAGGTTTGCACTCTGCACTTTGGTGGAAAATTGAAATGTATACTACTTTAATGTCAAAGCATTGCATGCACTTAGAAAACAACTTTTTGTCTTGCTGTACAGTGGCATGAAACAACTTTCAAACTGCTCAGAATCATGTGGGAAGTTAACTTAAAATGTTTCCATCAGGTTTGCAATATGCACTTTGGAGGAAAATTGAAATGTATACTACTTTAAAGTCAGAACATTATATGCACTGAGAAATCAACTTTTTTATCTTTAAGTGCAGAGGCATGAAACAACTTTCAGATAACTCAGAATCATGTGGGAAGTTAACCTAAGGTGTTTCCATTAGGTTTGCAGTAAGTGCTTTGGTTCGAAATTGAAATGTATACTATTAGTATTGCCAAAGTATTGTATGCACTTAGATAACAAGTTTTTGTCTTGATGTGTAGAGAAATAAAACAACTTTCAAACTCCTCATAATCATGTTGGAAGTTAACTAAGGTGTTTCCATTACGTTTGCAGTAAGTACTTTGGTGTAAATTTGAAATGTATACTATATGTATTGTCAAAGCATTGTATTCACTGAGAAATCAACTTTTTTGTCTTTATGTGCAGAGGCATGAAACAACTTTCAAACTACTCATAATCATGTGCAAAGTTAACCTAAGGTGTCTCCATTAGGTTTGCAGTAAGTACTTTGGTGTAAAATTGAAATGTATGCTATTAGTATTGTGAAAGCATGGTATGCACTGAGAAAACAACTTTTTTGTCTTGCAGTTCAGAGGCATGAAACAACTTTCAAACCATTCAGAATCATGTGGGTAGTTAACGTATTGTATTTCCATTAGGTTTGCAGTAAGTACTTTGGTGTAAAATTGAAATGTATGCTATTAGTATTGTCAAAGCATGGTATGCACTGAGATAACAACTTTTTTATCTTGACGTGTAGAGGCATGAAGCAACTTTGAAACTGCTTATAATCATGTGCAAAGTTAACCTACGGTGTTTCCATTAGGTTTGCAGTAAGTACTTTGGTGTAAAACTGAAATGTGTACCATTTGTATTGCCAAAGCATTGTATGCACTGAGAAAACAACTTTTTTGTCTTGCTGTACAGAGGCATGAAATAACTTTCAGAAATCTCAGAATCATGTGGGAAGTTAACCTAAAATGTTTCCATCCGATTTGCAGTATGCACTTCCGTGGAAAATTGAAATGGATACTACTTTAATGTCAGAACATTGTATGCACTGAGAAAACAACTTTTTTGTCTTTATGTCCAGAGGCATGAAGCAACTTTCAGAAATCTGAGAATGTTGTGGGAAGTTACCCAAAGGTGTTTCATGCACTTTGAAAACAAGATGTTTGTCTTGATGGGCAGAGGTATGAAACAGCCTTCAGACATCTCAAAATCATCTGGGAAGTTACCCAAAGGTGTTTCCTTTAGGTTTGCAGTAAGTGATTTGGTGTAAAATTGAAATGTATAGTATTACTATTGTCAAAGCATTGTATGCACTGAGATAACAACTTTTTTGTCCTGATGTGTGCAGGCATGAAACAACTTTCAAACTACTCATAATCATGTGGAAAGTTAACGTAAGGTGTTTCCATTAGGTTTGCAGTAAGTACTTTGGTGTAAAATTGACATGTGTACTATTTGTATTGCCAAAGCATTGTATGCACTGAAAACAAATTTTTTGTCTTGCTGTTCAGAGGCATGAAACAACTTTCAAACTACTCAGAATCATGTGGGAAGTTAACTTAAAATGGTTCCATCAGGTTTTCAGTATGCACTTTGGTGGAAAATTGAAATGGACACTACTTTAATGTCAGAACATTCTATGCACTGAGAAAACAACTTTTTTGTCTTTATGTGTAGAGGCATGAAACAACTTTCAGACATCTTAGAATCATGTGGGAAGTTAACCTAAGGCATTTCTATTAGGTTTGCAGTAAGTGCTTTGGTGCGAAATTGAAATGTATACTATTAGTATTGTCAAAGCATTGTATGCACTGAGATAACAACTTTTTTGTCTTGATGTGTAGAGGCATAAAACAACTTTCAAACTCCTCATAATCATGTGGGAAGTTAACCTAAGGTGTTTCCATTAGGTTTGCATTAAGTACGTTGGTGTAAATTTGAAATGTATACTATATGTATTGTCAAAGCATTGTATTTACTGAGAAATCAACTTTTTTGTCTTTATGTGGAGAGGCATGAAACAACTTTCAAACTACTCATAATCATGTGCAAAGTTAACCTAAGGTGTCTCCATTAGGTTTGCAGTAAGTACTTTGGTGTAAAATTGAAATGTATGCTATTAGTATTGTGAAAGCATTGTATGCACTGAGAAAACAACTTTTTTGTCTTACTGTTCAGAGGCATGAAACGACTTTCAAACCATTCAGAATCATGTGGGAAGTTAAGCTAAAGTATTTCCATCAGGTTTGCACTCTGCACTGTGGTGGAAAATTGAAATGTATACTACTTTAATGTCAAAGCATTGCATGCACTTAGAAAACAACTTTTTGTCTTGCTGTACAGTGGCATGAAACAACTTTCAAACTGCTCAGAATCATGTGGGAAGTTAACTTAAAATGTTTCCATCAGGTTTGCAATATGCACTTTGGAGGAAAATTGAAATGTATACTACTTTAAAGTCAGAACATTATATGCACTGAGAAATCAACTTTTTTATCTTTAAGTGCAGAGGCATGAAACAACTTTCAGATAACTCAGAATCATGTGGGAAGTTAACCTACGGTGTTTCCATTAGGTTTGCAGTAAGTACTTTGGTGTAAAACTGAAATGTGTACCATTTGTATTGCCAAAGCATTGTATGCACTGAGAAAACAACTTTTTTGTCTTGCTGTACAGAGGCTTGAAACAACTTTCAGAAATCTCAGAATCATGTGGGAAGTTAACCTAAAATGTTTCCATCCGATTTGCAGTATGCACTTCCGTGGAAAATTGAAATGGATACTACTTTAATGTCAGAACATTGTATGCACTGAGAAAACAACATGTTTTGTCTTTATGTCCAGAGGCATGAAACAACTTTCAGAAATCTGAGAATGTTGTGGGAAGTTACCCAAAGGTGTTTCATGCACTTTGAAAACAAGATGTTTGTCTTGATGGGCAGAGGTATGAAACAGCCTTCAGACATCTCAAAATCATCTGGGAAGTTACCCAAAGGTGTTTCCTTTAGGTTTGCAGTAAGTGATTTGGTGTAAAATTGAAATGTATAGTATTACTATTGTCAAAACATTGTATGCACTGAGATAACAACTTTTTTGTCCTGATGTGTGCAGGCATGAAACAACTTTCGAACTACTCATAATCATGTGGAAAGTTAACGTAAGGTATTTCCATTAGGATTGCAGTAAGTACTTTGGTGTAAAATTGAAATGTATGCTTTTCGTATTGTCAAAGTATAGTATGCACTGAGATAACAACTTTTTTGTCTTGACGTGTAGAGGCATGAAGCAACTTTCAAACTGCTTATAATCTTGTGCAAAGTTAACCTATGGTGTTTCCATTAGGTTTGCAGTAAGTACTTTAGTGTAAAATTGAAATGTGTACCATTTGTATTGCCAAAGCATTGTATGCACTGAGAAAGCAACTTTTTTGTCTTGCTGTACAGAGGCATGAAACAACTTTCAGAAATCTCAGAATCATGCGGGAAGTTAACTTAGACTGTTTCCATCAGGTTTGCAGTATGCACTTTCGTGGAAAATTGAAATGGATACTACTTTAATGTCAGAACATTGTATGCACTGAGAAAACAACTTTTTTGTCTTTATGTCCAGAGGCATGAAATAACTTTCAGACATCTCAGAATCATCTGGGAAGTTAACCAAAGGTGTTTCCATTAGGTTTGCAGCAAGTACTTTGGTGTAAAATTGAAATGTATACTATTAGCATTGTCAAAGCCTTGTATGCACTGTGATAACAAGATTTTTGTCTTGATGTGTAGAGGTATAAAAAAACGTTCAAACTCCTCATAATCATGTGGGAAGTTAACCTAAGGTATTTCGATTAGATTTGCAGTAAGTACTTTGGTGTAAAATTGAAATGTATACTACATGTATTGTCAAAGCATTGTATGCCCTGAGATAACAACTTTTCTGTCCTGGTGTGTACAGGCATGAAGCAACTTTCAAACTACTTAGAATTATGTGGAAAGTTAACCTAAGGTGTTTCCATTAGGTTTGCAGTAAGTACTTTGGTGTAAAATTGCAATGTGTACTACTTGTTTTGCCAAAGGATTGCATGCACTTAGAAAACAACTTTTTTCTCTTGCTGTACAGAGGTATGAAACAGCTTTCAAACTGCTCAGAATCATGTGGGAAGTTAACTTCAAATGTTTCCATCAGCTTTGCAGTACGCACTTTGGTGGAAAATTGAAATGGATACTACTTTAATGTCAGAATATTGTATGCACTGAGAAAACAACTTTTTTCTCTTGCTGTTCACAGGCATGAAACAACTTTCAGACATCTCAGAATCATCTGGGAAGTTAACCAAAGGCGTTTCTATTAGGTTTACAGTAAGTGCTTTGGTGTAAAATTGAAATGTAGACTATCTGTATTGTCAAAGCATTGTATTCACTGAGAAATCAACTTTTTTGTCTTTATGTGGAGAGACATGAAACAACTTTCAGACATCTCAGAATCATGTGGGAAGTTAACGTATGGTATTTCCAATAGGTTTGCAGTAAGTACTTTGGTGTGAAATTGAAACGTATGCTATTAATATTGTCAAAGCATGCTATGCACTGACATAACAACTTTTTTGTCTTGCTGTTCAGAGGCATGAAACAACTTTCAAACCATTCAGAATCATGTGGGAAGCAAAGCTAAGGTTTTTCCATCAGGTTTGCAATATGCACTTTGGTTGAAAATTGAAATATATACTACTTTAATGTCAAACCATTGCATGCACTTAGAAAACAACTTTTTTGTCTTGCTATAGAGAGGCATGAAACAACTTTCAAACTACTCAGAATCATGTGGGAAGTTAACTTAGAATGTTTCCATCAGGATTGCAGTATGCAGTTTGGTGGAAAATTGAAATGGAGACTACTTTAACGTCAGAACATTGTATGCACTGAGAAAACAACTTTTTTGTCTTTATGTCCAGAGGCATGAAACAACCTTCAGACATCTCAGAATCATGTGGGAAGTTAACCTAAGGCATTTCCATTAGGTTTGCAGTAAGTACTTTGGTGGAAAATTGAAATGTATACTACTTTAATGTCAGAACATTGTATGCACAGAGATAACAACTTTTTTGTCTTGATATGTAGAGGCATGAAACAACTTTCAAACTGCTCATAATCGTGTGGAAAGTAAATGTAAGGTGTTTCCATTAGGTTTGCAGTAAGTACTTTGGTGTAAAATTGAAATGTGTGCTATTAGTATTGTCACAGCATTGTATGCACCGAGATAACAACATTTTTGTCCTGATGTGTACAGGCATGAAACAACTTTCAAACTACACATAATCATGTGGAAAGTTAACTTAAAATGTTTCCATCAGGTTTGCAGTATGCACTTTGGTGGAAAATTGAAATGTATACTAATTTAATGTCAGAACATTGTATGCACTGAGATAACAACTTTTTTGTCTTAATATGTAGAGGCATAAAACAACTTTCAAACTGCTCATAATCATGTGGAAAGTAAACCTAAGGTGTTTCCATTAGGTTTGCAGTAAGTACTTTGGTGTAAAATTGAAATGTATGCTATTAGAACTGTCAAAGCATTGTATGCACTGAGAAAACAACTTTTTTGTCTTGCTGTTCAGAGTCATGAAACAACTTTCAAATTATTCAGAATCATGTGGGAAGTTAAGCAAAGGTGTTTCCATCAGGTTTGCACTCTGCACTTTTGTGGAAAATTCATATGTATTATTCTTTAATTTCAAAGAATTGCATGCACTTAGAAAATAGCTTTTTTGTATTGCTGTACAGAGGGATGAAACAACTTTCAAACTACTCAGAATCATGTGGGAAGTTAACTTAAAATGTTTCCATGAGGTTTGCATTATGCTCCTTGGTGGAAAATTGAAATGTACACTACTTTAATGCCAGAACATTGTAAGCACTCAGAAAACAACATTTTTCTCTTTATGTCCAGAGGCATGAAACAACTTTCAGACATCTCAGAATCATGTGGGAAGTTAACCTAAGGTGTTTCCATTAGGTTTGCAGTAAGTACTTTGGTGTGAAATTGAGATGTATGTTACTAGTATTGTCACAGCATTGTATGCACTGAAATAACAACTTTTTTCTCCTGATGTGTACAGGCATGAAGCAACTTTCAAACTACTCATAATCATGTGGAAAGTTATACTAAGGTGTTTCCATTAGGTTTGCAGTAAGTGCTTTGGTTTAAAATTGAAATGTATGCTATTAGTATTGTCAAAGCATTGTATGCACTGAGATAACAACTTTTTTGTCCTGATGTGTACAGGCATGAAACAACTTTCAAACTACTCATAATCATGTGGAAAGTTAAACTAATGTGTTTCCATTAGGTTTGCAGCAAGTACTTTGGTGTAAAGTTGAAATTTGTACCATTTGCATTGCCAAAGTATTGTATGCACTGACAAAACAACTTTTTTGTCTTGCTGTTCAGAGGCATGAAACAACTTTCAAACCATTCAGAATCATGTGGGAGGTTAAGCTAAGGTGTTTCCATCAGGTTTGCACTCTGCACTTTGGTGGAAAATTCAAATGTATTATACTTTAATTTCAAAGAATTGCATGCACTTAGAAAACAGCTTTTTTGTCTTGCTGTACAGAGGGATGAAACAACTTTCAAACTACTCAGAATCATGTCGGAAGTTAACTTAAACGGGTTCCATCAGGTTTGCACTCTGCACTTTGTTGGAAAATTCAAATGTATACTACTTTAATTTCAAAGCATTGCATGCACTTTGAAAACAACTTTTTTGTCTGGCTGTACAGAGGGATGAAACAACTTTCAAAGTACTCAGAAGCATGTGGGAAGTTAACTTAAAATGTTTCCATCAGGTTTGCACTATACACTTTGGTGGAAAATTGAAATGTATACTACTTTAATGTCAGAGCATTGTATGCACTGAGATAACAACTTTTTTGTCTTGATATGTAGAGGCATGAAACAACTTTCAAACTGCTCATAATCATGTGGAAAGTAAACCTAAGGAGTTTCCATTAGGTTTGCAGTAAGTACTTTGGTGTAAAATTGAAATGTGTGCTATTAGTATTGTTACAGCATTGTATGCACTGAGATAACAACTTTTTTGTCCTGATGTGTGGAGGCATGAAACAACTTTCAAACTACACATAATCATGTGGAAAGTTAACTTAAAATGTTTCCATCAGGTTTGCAGTATGCACTTTGGTGGAAAATTGAAATGTATACTACTTTATGTCAGAACATTGTATGCACTGAGATAACAACTTTTTTGTCTGGATATGTAGAGGCATGAAACAACTTTCAAACTGCTCATAATCATGTGGAAAGTAAACCTAAGGTGTTTCCATTAGGTTTGCAGTAAGTACTTTGGTGTAAAATCGAAATGTATGTTATCAGTATTGTCAAACAATTGTATGCACTGAGATAACAACATTTTTGTCCTGATGTGTACAGGCATGAAACAACTTTGAAACTACACATAATCATGTGGAAAGTTAAACTAAGGTGTTTCCATTAGGTTTGCAGTAGGTACTTTGGTGTAAAGTTCAAATGTGTTCTATTTGTATTGCCAAAGCATTGTAAGCACTGAGAAAACAACTTTTTTGTCTTGCTGTTCAGAGGCATGAAACAACTTTCAAACCATTCAGAATCATGTGGGAAGTTAAGCTAAAGGTGTTTCCATTAAGTTTGCAGTAAGTACTTTGGTGGAAAATTGAAATGTATACTGCTTTAATGTCAGAACATTGTACGCACAGAGATAACAACTTTTTTGTCTTGATATGTAGAGGCATGAAACAACTTTCAAGCTGCTCATAATCGTGTGGAAAGTAAACCTAAGGTGTTTCCATTAGGTTTGCAGTAAGTACTTTGGTGTAAAATTGAAATGTGTGCTATTAGTATTGTCACAGCATTGTATGCACTGAGATAACAACTTTTTTGTCCTGATGTGCAGAGGCATGAAACAACTTTCATACTACACATAATCATGTGGAAAGTTAACGTAAAATGTTTCCATCAGGTTTGCAGTATGCACTTTGGTGGAAAATTGAAATGTATACTACTTTAATGTCAGAACATTGTTTGCACTGAGATAACAACTTTTTTGTCCTGATGTGTACAGGCATGAAACAACTTTCAAACTACACATAATCATGTGGAAAGTAAACCTAAGGTGTTTCCATTAGGTTTGCAGTAAGTACTTTGGTGTAAAATCGAAATGTATGTTATTAGTATTGTCAAACAATTGTATGCACTGAGATAACAACTTTTTTGTCCTGATGTGTACAGGCATGAAACAACTTTGAAACTACACATAATCATGTGGAAAGTTATACTAAGGTGTTTCCATTAGGTTTGCGGTTAATACTTTGGTGTAAATTTGAAATGTGTACTATTCGTACTGCTAAAGCTTTGTAAGCACTGAGAAAACAACTTTTTTGTCTTGTTGTTAAGAGGCATGAAACAACTTTCAAACCATTCAGAATCATGTGGGAGGTTAAGCTAAGGTGTTTCCATCAGGTTTGCACTCTGCACTTTTGTGGAAAATTCAAATGTATTATACTTTAATTTCGAAGAATTGCATGCAGTTAGAAAACAGCTTTTTTGTCTTTCTGTACAGAGGGATGAAACAACTTTGAAACTACTCAGAATCATGTGGGAAGTTAACTTAAAATGTTTCCATCAGGTTTGCACTATGCTCTTTGGTGGAAAATTGAAATGTACACTACTTTAATGTCAGAACACTGTAAGCACTCAGACAACAACTTTTTTGTCTTTATGTCCAGAGGCATGAAACAACTTTCAGACATCTCAGAATTATGTGGGAAGGTAACCTAATGTGTTTCCATTAGGTTTGCAGTAAGTACTTTGGTGGAAAATTGAAATGTATGCTACTTTAATGTCAGAACATTGTATGCTCGGAGATAACAACTTTTTTGTCTTGATATGTAGAGGCATGAAACAACTTTCAAACTGCTCATAATCGTGTGGAAAGTAAACCTAAGGTGTTTCCATTAGGTTTGCAGTAAGTACTTTGGTGTAAAATCGAAATGTATGTTATTAGTATTGTCAAACAATTGTATGCACTGAGATAACAACTTTTTTGTCCTGATGTGTACAGGCATGAAACAACTTTGAAACTACACATAATCATGTGGAAAGTTATACTAAGGTGTTTCCATTAGGTTTGCAGTTAATACTTTGGTGTAAAGTTGAAATGTGTACTATTTGTACTACCAAAGCTTTGTAAGCACTGAGAAAACAACTTTTTTGTCTTGCTGTTAAGAGGCATGAAACAACTTTCAAACCATTCAGAATCATGTGGGAGGTTATGCTAAGGTGTTTCCATCAGGTTTGCACTCTGCACTTTGGTGGAAAATTCAAATGTATTATACTTTAATTTCAAAGAATTGCATGCAGTTAGAAAACAGCTTTTTTGTCTTTCTGTACAGAGGGATGAAACAACTTTCAAACTACTCAGAATCATGTGGGAAGTTAACTTAAAATGTTTCCCTCAGGTTTGCACTATGCTCTTTGGTGGAAAATTGAAATGTACACTACTTTAATGTCAGAACACTGTAAGCACTCAGACAACAACTTTTTTGTCTTTATGTCCAGAGGTATGAAACAACTTTCAGACATCACAGAATTATGTGGGATGTTAACCTAAGGTGTTTCCATTAGGTTTGCAGTAAGTACTTTGGTGGAAAATTGAAATGTATACTACTTTAATGTCAGAACATTGTATGCACAGAGATAACAACTTTTTTGTCTTGATATGTAGAGGCATGAAACAACTTTCAAACTGCTCATAATTGTGTGGAAAGTAAACCTAAGGTGTTTCCATTAGGTTTGCAGTAAGTACTTTGGTGTAAAATTGAAATGTATGTTATTAGTATTGTCAAAGCATTGTATGCACTGAGATAACAACTTTTTTGTCCTGATGTGTACAGGCATGAAACAACTTTCAAACTACACATAATCATGTGGAAAGTTAAACTAAGGTGTTTCCATTACGTTTGCAGTAAGTACTTTGGTCTAAAGTTCAAATGTGTTCTATTTGTATTGCCAAAGCATTGTAAGCACTGAGAAAACAACTTATTTGTCTTGCTGTTCAGAGGCATGAAACAACTTTCAAACCATTCAGAATCATGTGGGAAGTTAAGCTAAGGTGTTTCCATCAGGTTTGCACTCTGCACTTTGGTGGAAAATTCAAATGTATTATACTTTAATTTCAAAGAATTGCATGCACTTAGAAAACAGCTTTTTTGTCTTGCTGTAAAGAGGGATGAAACAACATTGAAACTACTCAGAATCATGTGGGAAGTTAACTTAAAATGTTTCCATCAGGTTTGCACTATGCTCTTTGGTGGAAAATTGAAATGTACACTACTTTAATGTCAGAACATTGTAAGCACTCAGAAAACAACTTTTTTATCTTTATGTCCAGAGGCATGAAACAACTTTCCGACATCTCAGAATCATGTGGGAAGTTAACCTAAGGTGTTTCCATTAGGTTTGCAGTAAGTACTTTGGTGTAAAATTGAAATGTATGCTATTAGTATTGTCAAAGCATTGTATGCACTGAGATAACAACTTTTTTGTCCTGATGTGTACAGGCATGAAACAACTGTCAAACTACACATAATCATGTGGAAAGTTAAACTAAGGCGTTTCCATTAGGTTTGCAGCAAGTACTTTGGTGTAAAGTTGAAATGTGTACTATTTGTATTGCGAAAGTATTGTATGCCCTTAGAAAACAACTTTTTTGTCTTGCTGTTCAGAAGCATGAAACAACTTTCAAACCGTTCAGAATCATGTGGGAAGTTAACTTAAAATGTTTCCATTAGGTTTGAACTATGCTCTTTGGTGGAAAATTGAAATGTATGCTACTTTATTGTCAGAACATTGGAAGCACTCAGAAAACAACTTTTTTGTCTTTCTGTCCAGAGGCATGAAACAACTTTCAGATATCTCAGAAACATGCGGGCAGTTAACCTAAGGTGTATCCATTAGGTTTGCAGTAAGTGCTTTGGTTTAAAATTGAAATGTATGCTATTAGTATTGTCAAAGCCTTGTATGCACTGAGATAACAACTTTTTTGTCCTGATGTGTACAGGCATGAAACAACTTTCAAACTACTCATAATCATGTGGAAAGTTAAACTAATGTGTTTCCATTAGGTTTGCAGCAAGTACTTTGGTGTAAAGTTGAAATTTGTACCATTTGTATTGCCAAAACATTGTATGCACTGACAAAACAACTTTTTTGTCTTGCTGTTCAGAGGCATGAAGCAACTTTCAAACCATTCAGAATCATGTGGGAGGTTAAGCTAAGGTGTTTCCATCAGGTTTGCACTCTGCACTTTGTTGGAAAATTCAAATGTATTATACTTTAATTTCAAAGAATTGCATGCACTTAGAAAACAGCTTTTTTGTCTTGCTGTACAGAGGGATGAAACAACTTTCAAACTACTCAGAATCATGTCGGAAGTTAACTTAAACGGGTTCCATCAGGTTTGCACTCTGCACTTTGGTGGAAAATTCAAATGTATACTACTTTAATTTCAAAGCATTGCATGCACTTTGAAAACAACTTTTTTGTCTGGCTGTACAGAGGAATGAAACAACTTTCAAAGTACTCAGAAGCATGTGGGAAGTTAACTTAAAATGTTTCCATCAGGTTTGCACTATACACTTTGGTGGAAAATTGAAATGTATACTACTTTAATGTCAGAACATTGTATGCACTGAGATAACAACTTTTTTGTCTTGATATGTAGAGGCATGAAACAACTTTCAAACTGCTCATAATCATGTGGAAAGTAAACCTAAGGAGTTTCCATTAGGTTTGCAGTAAGTACTTTGGTGTAAAATTGAAATGTACGCAATTAGTATTGTCACAGCATTGTATGCACTGAGATAACAACTTTTTTGTCCTGATGTGTACAGGGATGAAACAACCTTCAAACTACTCATAATCATGTGGAAAGTTAAACTAAGGTGTTTCCATTAGGTTTGCAGCAAGTACTTTGGTGTAAAGTTGAAATGTGTACCATTTGTATTGCCAAAGCATTGTATGCACTGACAAAGCAACTTTTTTGTCTTGCTGTGCAGAGGCATGAAGCAATTTTCAAACCATTCAGAATCATGTGGGAGGTTAAGCTAAGGTGTTTCCATCAGGTTTGCATTCTGCACTTTGTTGCAAAATTCAAATGTATTATACTTTAATTTCAAAGAATTGCATGCCCTTAGAAAACAGCTTCTTTGTCTTGCTGTACAGAGGGATGAAACAACTTTCAAACTACTCAGAATCATGTGGGAAGTTAACTTAAAATGTTTCCATCAGGTTTGCACTATGCTCTTTGGTGGAAAATTGAAATGTACACTACTTTAATGTCAGAACACTGTAAGCACTCAGACAACAACTTTTTTGTCTTTATGTCCAGAGGCATGAAACAACTTTCAGACATCTCAGAATTATGTGGGAAGTTAACCTAAGGTGTTTCCATTAGGTTTGCAGTAAGTACTTTGGTGGAAAATTGAAATGTATGCTACTTTAATGTCAGAACATTGTATGCACGGAGATAACAACTTTTTTGTCTTGATATGTAGAGGCATGAAACAACTTTCAAACTGCTCATAATCGTGTGGAAAGTAAACCTACGGTGTTTCTATTAGGTTTGCAGTAAGTACTTTGGTGTAAAATTGAAATGTGTGCTATTAGTATTGTTACAGCATTGTATGTACTGAGATAACAACTTTTTTGTCCTGATGTGTGGAGGCATGAAACAACTTTCAAACTACACATAATCATGTGGAAAGTTAACTTAAAATGTTTCCATCAGGTTTGCAGTATGCACTTTGGTGGAAAATTGAAATGTATACTACTTTAATGTCAGAACATTGTATGCACTGAGATAACAACTTTTTTGTCTGGATATGTAGAGGCATGAAACAACTTTCAAACTGCTGATAATCATGTGGAAAGTAAACCTAAGGTGTTTCCATTAGGTTTGCAGTAAGTACTTTCGTGTAAAATCGAAATGTATGTTATTAGTATTGTCAAACAATTGTATGCACTGAGATAACAACTTTTTTGACCTGATGTGTACAGGTATGAAACAACTTTAAAACTACACATAATCATGTGGAAAGTTATACTAAGGTGTTTCCATTAGGTTTGCAGTTAGTACTTTGGTGTAAAGTTGAAATGTGTACTATTTGTACTGCCAAAGCATTGTAAGCACTGAGAAAACAACTTTTTTGTCTTGCTGTTCAGAGGCATGAAACAACTTTCAAACCATTCAGAATCATGTGGGAGGTTAAGCTAAGGTGTTTCCATCAGGTTTGCACTCTGCACTTTGGTGGAAAATTCAAATGTATTATAGTTTAATTTCAAAGAATTGCATGCAGTTAGAAAACAGCTTTTTTGTCTTTCTGTACAGAGGGATGAAACAAATTTCAAACTACTCAGAATCATGTGGGAAGTTAACTGAAAATGTTTCCATCAGGTTTGCAGTATGCACTTTGGTGGAAAATTGAAATGTATACTACTTTAATGTCAGAACATTGTATGCACTGAGATAACAACTTTTTTGTCTGGATATGTAGAGGCATGAAACAACTTTCAAACTGCTCATAATCATGTGGAAAGTAAACCTAAGGTGTTTCCATTAGGTTTGCAGTAAGTACTTTGGTGTAAAATTGAAATGTGTGCTATTAGTATTGTCACAGCATTGTATGCACTGAGATAACAACTTTTTTGTCCTGATGTGTAGAGGCATGAAACAACTTTCAAACTACACATAATCATGTGGAAAGTTAACGTAAAATGTTTCCATCAGGTTTGCAGTATGCACTTTGGTGGAAAATTGAAATGTATACTACTTTAATGTCAGAACATTGTTTGCACTGAGATAACAACTTTTTTGTCTGGATATGTAGAGGCATGAAACAACTTTCAAACTGCTCATAATCATGTGGAAAGTAAACCTAAGGAGTTTCCAGTAGGTTTACAGTAAGTACTTTGGTGTAAAATGGAAATGTATACTACTTTAATGTCAGAACATTGTATGCACTGAGATAACAACTTTTTTGTCCTGATGTGTACAGGGATGAAACAACCTTCAAACTACTCATAATCATGTGGAAAGTTAAACTAAGGTGTTTCCATTAGGTTTGCAGCAAGTACATTGGTGTAAAGTTGAAATGTGTACCATTTGTATTGCCAAAGCATTGTATGCACTGACAAAGCAACTTTTTTGTCTTGCTGTTCAGAGGCATGAAGCAACTTTCAAACCATTCAGAATCATGTGGGAGGTTAAGCTAAGGTGTTTCCATCAGGTTTGCATTCTGCACTTTGTTGCAAAATTCAAATGTATTATACTTTAATTTCAAAGAATTGGATGCACTTAGAAAACAGCTTTTTTGTCTTTCTGTACAGAGGGATGAAACAACTTTGAAACTACTCAGAATCATGTGGGAAGTTAACTTAAAATGTTTCCATCAGGTTTGCACTATGCTCTTTGGTGGAAAATTGAAATGTACACTGCTTTAATGTCAGAACACTGTAAGCACTCAGACAACAACTTTTTTGTCTTTATGTCCAGAGGCATGAAACAACTTTCAGACATCTCAGAATTATGTGGGAAGGTAACCTAATGTGTTTCCATTAGGTTTGCAGTAAGTACTTTGGTGGAAAATTGAAATGTATGCTACTTTAATGTCAGAACATTGTATGCTCGGAGATAACAACTTTTTTGTCTTGATATGTAGAGGCATGAAACAACTTTCAAACTGCTCATAATCGTGTGGAAAGTAAACCTAAGGTGTTTCCATTAGGTTTGCAGTAAGTACTTTGGTGTAAAATCGAAATGTATGTTATTAGTATTGTCAAACAATTGTATGCACTGAGATAACAACTTTTTTGTCCTGATGTGTACAGGGATGAAACAACCTTCAAACTACTCATAATCATGTGGAAAGTTAAACTAAGGTGTTTCCATTAGGTTTGCGGCAAGTACATTGGTGTAAAGTTGAAATGTGTACCATTTGTATTGCCAAAGCATTGTATGCACTGACAAAGCAACTTTTTTGTCTTGCTGTTCAGAGGCATGAAGCAACTTTCAAACCATTCAGAATCATGTGGGAGGTTAAGCTAAGGTGTTTCCATCAGGTTTGCATTCTGCACTTTGTTGCAAAATTCAAATGTATTATACTTTAATTTCAAAGAATTGCATGCACTTAGAAAACAGCTTTTTTGTCTTGCTGTAAAGAGGGATGAAACAACATTGAAACTACTCAGAATCATGTGGGAAGTTACCTTAAAATGTTTCCATCAGGTTTGCACTATGCTCTTTGGTGGAAAATTGAAATGTACACTACTTTAATGTCAGAACATTGTAAGCACTCAGAAAACAACTTTTTTATCTTTATGTCCAGAGGCATGAAACAACTTTCCGACATCTCAGAATCATGTGGGAAGTTAACCTAAGGTGTTTCCATTAGGTTTGCAGTAAGTACTTTGGTGTAAAATTGAAATGTGTGCTATTAGTATTGTCAAAGCATTGTATGCACTGAGATAACAACTTTTTTGTCCTGATGTGTACAGGCATGAAACAACTGTCAAACTACACATAATCATGTGGAAAGTTAAACTAAGGCGTTTCCATTAGGTTTGCAGCAAGTACTTTGGTGTAAAGTTGAAATGTGTACTATTTGTATTGCGAAAGTATTGTATGCCCTTAGAAAACAACTTTTTTGTCTTTCTGTTCAGAAGCATGAAACAACTTTCAAACCGTTCAGAATCATGTGGGAAGTTAACTTAAAATGTTTCCATTAGGTTTGAACTATGCTCTTTGGTGGAAAATTGAAATGTATGCTACTTTATTGTCAGAACATTGGAAGCACTCAGAAAACAACTTTTTTGTCTTTCTGTCCAGAGGCATGAAACAACTTTCAGATATCTCAGAAACATGCGGGCAGTTAACCTAAGGTGTATCCATTAGGTTTGCAGTAAGTGCTTTGGTTTAAAATTGAAATGTATGCTATTAGTATTGTTAAAGCCTTGTATGCACTGAGATAACAACTTTTTTGTCCTGATGTGTACAGGCATGAAACAACTTTCAAACTACTCATAATCATGTGGAAAGTTAAACTAATGTGTTTCCATTAGGTTTGCAGCAAGTACTTTGGTGTAAAGTTGAAATTTGTACCATTTGTATTGCCAAAGCATTGTATGCACTGACAAAACAACTTTTTTGTCTTGCTGTTCAGAGGCATGAAGCAACTTTCAAACCATTCAGAATCATGTGGGAGGTTAAGCTAAGGTGTTTCCATCAGGTTGGCACTCTGCACTTTGTTGGAAAATTCAAATGTATTATACTTTAATTTCAAAGAATTGCATGCACTTAGAAAACAGCTTTTTTGTCTTGCTGTACAGAGGGATGAAACAACTTTCAAACTACTCAGAATCATGTCGGAAGTTAACTTAAACGGGTTCCATCAGGTTTGCACTCTGCACTTTGGTGGAAAATTCAAATGTATACTACTTTAATTTCAAAGCATTGCATGCACTTTGAAAACAACTTTTTTGTCTGGCTGTACAGAGGAATGAAACAACTTTCAAAGTACTCAGAAGCATGTGGAAAGTTAACTTAAAATGTTTCCATCAGGTTTGCACTATACACTTTGGTGGAAAATTGAAATGTATACTACTTTAATGTCAGAACATTGTATGCACTGAGATAACAACTTTTTTGTCTTGATATGCAGAGGCATGAAACAACTTTCAAACTGCTCATAATCATGTGGAAAGTAAACCTAAGGAGTTTCCATTAGGTTTGCAGTAAGTACTTTGGTGTAAAATTCAAATGTATGCTATTAGTATTGTCACAGCATTGTATGCACTGAGATAACAACTTTTTTGTCCTGATGTGTAGAGGCATGAAACAACTTTCAAACTACACATAATCATGTGGAAAGTTAACGTAAAATGTTTCCATCAGGTTTGCAGTATGCACTTTGGTGGAAAATTGAAATGTATACTACTTTAATGTCAGAACATTGATTGCACTGAGATAACAACTTTTTTGTCTGGATATGTAGAGGCATGAAACAACTTTCAAACTGCTCATAATCATGTGGAAAGTAAACCTAAGGAGTTTTCATTAGGTTTACAGTAAGTACTTTGGTGTAAAATGGAAATGTATACTACTTTAATGTCAGAACATTGTATGCACTGAGATAACAACTTTTTTGTCCTGATGTGTACAGGGATGAAACAACCTTCAAACTACTCATAATCATGTGGAAAGTTAAACTAAGGTGTTTCCATTAGGTTTGCAGCAAGTACATTGGTGTAAAGTTGAAATGTGTACCATTTGTATTGCCAAAGCATTGTATGCACTGACAAAGCAACTTTTTTGTCTTGCTGTTCAGAGGCATGAAGCAACTTTCAAACCATTCAGAATCATGTGGGAGGTTAAGCTAAGGTGTTTCCATCAGGTTTGCACTCTGCACTTTGGTGGAAAATTCAAATGTATTATACTTTAATTTCAAAGAATTGCATGCAGTTAGAAAACAGCTTTTTTGTCTTTCTGTACAGAGGGATGAAACAAATTTCAAACTACTCAGAATCATGTGGGAAGTTAACTTAAAATGTTTCCATCAGGTTTGCAGTATGCACTTTGGTGGAAAATTGAAATGTATACTACTTTAATGTCAGAACATTGTATGCACTGAGATAACAACTTTTTTGTCTGGATATGTAGAGGCATGAAACAACTTTCAAACTGCTCATAATCATGTGGAAAGTAAACCTAAGGTGTTTCCATTAGGTTTGCAGTAAGTACTTTGGTGTAAAATCGAAATGTATGTTATTAGTATTGTCAAACAATTGTATGCACTGAGATAACAACTTTTTTGTCCTGATGTGTACAGGCATGAAACAACTGTCAAACTACACATAATCATGTGGAAAGTTAAACTAAGGCGTTTCCATTAGGTTTGCAGCAAGTACTTTGGTGTAAAGTTGAAATGTGTACTATTTGTATTGCGAAAGTATTGTATGCCCTTAGAAAACAACTTTTTTGTCTTGCTGTTCAGAAGCATGAAACAACTTTCAAACCGTTCAGAATCATGTGGGAAGTTAACTTAAAATGTTTCCATTAGGTTTGAACTATGCTCTTTGGTGGAAAATTGAAATGTATGCTACTTTATTGTCAGAACATTGGAAGCACTCAGAAAACAACTTTTTTGTCTTTCTGTCCAGAGGCATGAAACAACATTCAGATATCTCAGAAACATGCGGGCAGTTAACCTAAGGTGTATCCATTAGGTTTGCAGTAAGTGCTTTGGTTTAAAATTGAAATGTATGCTATTAGTATTGTCAAAGCCTTGTATGCACTGAGATAACAACTTTTCTGTCCTGAAGTGTACAGGCATGAAACAACTTTCAAACTACTCATAATCATGTGGAAAGTTAAACTAATGTGTTTCCATTAGGTTTGCAGCAAGTACTTTGGTGTAAAGTTGAAATTTGTACCATTTGTATTGCCAAAGCATTGTATGCACTGACAAAACAACTTTTTTGTCTTGCTGTTCAGAGGCATGAAGCAACTTTCAAACCATTCAGAATCATGTGGGAGGTTAAGCTAAGGTGTTTCCATCAGGTTTGCACTCTGCACTTTGTTGGAAAATTCAAATGTATTATACTTTAATTTCAAAGAATTGCATGCACTTAGAAAACAGCTTTTTTGTCTTGCTGTACAGAGGGATGAAACAACTTTCAAACTACTCAGAATCATGTCGGAAGTTAACTTAAACGGGTTCTATCAGGTTTGCACTCTGCACTTTGGTGGAAAATTCAAATGTATACTACTTTAATTTCAAAGCATTGCATGCACTTTGAAAACAACTTTTTTGTCTGGCTGTACAGAGGAATGAAACAACTTTCAAAGTACTCAGAAGCATGTGGGAAGTTAACTTAAAATGTTTCCATCAGGTTTGCACTATACACTTTGGTGGAAAATTGAAATGTATACTACTTTAATGTCAGAACATTGTATGCACTGAGATAACAACTTTTTTGTCTTGATATGTAGAGGCATGAAACAACTTTCAAACTGCTCATAATCATGTGGAAAGTAAACCTAAGGAGTTTCCATTAGGTTTGCAGTAAGTACTTTGGTGTAAAATTGAAATGTATGCTATTAGTATTGTCACAGCATTGTATGCACTGAGATAACAACTTTTTTGTCCTGATGTGTAGAGGCATGAAACAACTTTCAAACTACACATAATCATGTGGAAAGTTAACGTAAAATGTTTCCATCAGGTTTGCAGTATGCACTTTGGTGGAAAATTGAAATGTATACTACTTTAATGTCAGAACATTGTTTGCACTGAGATAACAACTTTTTTGTCTGGATATGTAGAGGCATGAAACAACTTTCAAACTGCTCATAATCTTGTGGAAAGTAAACCTAAGGAGTTTCCATTAGGTTTACAGTAAGTACTTTGGTGTAAAATGGAAATGTATACTACTTTAATGTCAGAACATTGTATGCACTGAGATAACAACTTTTTTGTCCTGATGTGTACAGGGATGAAACAACCTTCAAACTACTCATAATCATGTGGAAAGTTAAACTAAGGTGTTTCCATTAGGTTTGCAGCAAGTACTTTGGTGTAAAGTTGAAATGTGTACCATTTGTATTGCCAAAGCATTGTATGCACTGACAAAGCAACTTTTTTGTCTTGCTGTGCAGAGGCATGAAGCAATTTTCAAACCATTCAGAATCATGTGGGAGGTTAAGCTAAGGTGTTTCCATCAGGTTTGCATTCTGCACTTTGTTGCAAAATTCAAATGTATTATACTTTAATTTCAAAGAATTGCATGCCCTTAGAAAACAGCTTCTTTGTCTTGCTGTACAGAGGGATGAAACAACTTTCAAACTACTCAGAATCATGTGGGAAGTTAACTTAAAATGTTTCCATCAGGTTTGCACTATGCTCTTTGGTGGAAAATTGAAATGTACACTACTTTAATGTCAGAACACTGTAAGCACTCAGACAACAACTTTTTTGTCTTTATGTCCAGAGGCATGAAACAACTTTCAGACATCTCAGAATTATGTGGGAAGTTAACCTAAGGTGTTTCCATTAGGTTTGCAGTAAGTACTTTGGTGGAAAATTGAAATGTATGCTACTTTAATGTCAGAACATTGTATGCACGGAGATAACAACTTTTTTGTCTTGATATGTAGAGGCATGAAACAACTTTCAAACTGCTCATAATCATGTGGAAAGTAAACCTACGGTGTTTCTATTAGGTTTGCAGTAAGTACTTTGGTGTAAAATTGAAATGTGTGCTATTAGTATTGTTACAGCATTGTATGTACTGAGATAACAACTTTTTTGTCCTGATGTGTGGAGGCATGAAACAACTTTCAAACTACACATAATCATGTGGAAAGTTAACTTAAAATGTTTCCATCAGGTTTGCAGTATGCACTTTGGTGGAAAATTGAAATGTATACTACTTTAATGTCAGAACATTGTATGCACTGAGATAACAACTTTTTTGTCTGGATATGTAGAGGCATGAAACAACTTTCAAACTGCTGATAATCATGTGGAAAGTAAACCTAAGGTGTTTCCATTAGGTTTGCAGTAAGTACTTTCGTGTAAAATCGAAATGTATGTTATTAGTATTGTCAAACAATTGTATGCACTGAGATAACAACTTTTTTGACCTGATGTGTACAGGTATGAAACAACTTTAAAACTACACATAATCATGTGGAAAGTTATACTAAGGTGTTTCCATTAGGTTTGCAGTTAGCACTTTGGTGTAAAGTTGAAATGTGTACTATTTGTACTGCCAAAGCATTGTAAGCACTGAGAAAACAACTTTTTTGTCTTGCTGTTCAGAGGCATGAAACAACTTTCAAACCATTCAGAATCATGTGGGAGGTTAAGCTAAGGTGTTTCCATCAGGTTTGCACTCTGCACTTTGGTGGAAAATTCAAATGTATTATAGTTTAATTTCAAAGAATTGCATGCAGTTAGAAAACAGCTTTTTTGTCTTTCTGTACAGAGGGATGAAACAAATTTCAAACTACTCAGAATCATGTGGGAAGTTAACTGAAAATGTTTCCATCAGGTTTGCAGTATGCACTTTGGTGGAAAATTGAAATGTATACTACTTTAATGTCAGAACATTGTATGCACTGAGATAACAACTTTTTTGTCTGGATATGTAGAGGCATGAAACAACTTTCAAACTGCTCATAATCATGTGGAAAGTAAACCTAAGGTGTTTCCATTAGGTTTGCAGTAAGTACTTTGGTGTAAAATTGAAATGTGTGCTATTAGTATTGTCACAGCATTGTATGCACTGAGATAACAACTTTTTTGTCCTGATGTGTAGAGGCATGAAACAACTTTCAAACTACACATAATCATGTGGAAAGTTAACGTAAAATGTTTCCATCAGGTTTGCAGTATGCACTTTGGTGGAAAATTGAAATGTATACTACTTTAATGTCAGAACATTGTTTGCACTGAGATAACAACTTTTTTGTCTGGATATGTAGAGGCATGAAACAACTTTCAAACTGCTCATAATCATGTGGAAAGTAAACCTAAGGAGTTTCCATTAGGTTTACAGTAAGTACTTTGGTGTAAAATGGAAATGTATTCTACTTTAATGTCAGAACATTGTATGCACTGAGATAACAACTTTTTTGTCCTGATGTGTACAGGGATGAAACAACCTTCAAACTACTCATAATCATGTGGAAAGTTAAACTAAGGTGTTTCCATTAGGTTTGCAGCAAGTACATTGGTGTAAAGTTGAAATGTGTACCATTTGTATTGCCAAAGCATTGTATGCACTGACAAAGCAACTTTTTTGTCTTGCTGTTCAGAGGCATGAAGCAACTTTCAAACCATTCAGAATCATGTGGGAGGTTAAGCTAAGGTGTTTCCATCAGGTTTGCATTCTGCACTTTGTTGCAAAATTCAAATGTATTATACTTTAATTTCAAAGAATTGGATGCACTTAGAAAACAGCTTTTTTGTCTTTCTGTACAGAGGGATGAAACAACTTTGAAACTACTCAGAATCATGTGGGAAGTTAACTTAAAATGTTTCCATCAGGTTTGCACTATGCTCTTTGGTGGAAAATTGAAATGTACACTACTTTAATGTCAGAACACTGTAAGCACTCAGACAACAACTTTTTTGTCTTTATGTCCAGAGGCATGAAACAACTTTCAGACATCTCAGAATTATGTGGGAAGGTAACCTAATGTGTTTCCATTAGGTTTGCAGTAAGTACTTTGGTGGAAAATTGAAATGTATGCTACTTTAATGTCAGAACATTGTATGCTCGGAGATAACAACTTTTTTGTCTTGATATGTAGAGGCATGAAACAACTTTCAAACTGCTCATAATCGTGTGGAAAGTAAACCTAAGGTGTTTCCATTAGGTTTGCAGTAAGTACTTTGGTGTAAAATCGAAATGTATGTTATTAGTATTGTCAAACAATTGTATGCACTGAGATAACAACTTTTTTGTCCTGATGTGTACAGGCATGAAACAACTTTGAAACTACACATAATCATGTGGAAAGTTATACTAAGGTGTTTCCATTAGGTTTGCAGTTAATACTTTGGTGTAAAGTTGAAATGTGTACTATTTGTACTACCAAAGCTTTGTAAGCACTGAGAAAACAACTTTTTTGTCTTGCTGTTAAGAGGCATGAAACAACTTTCAAACCATTCAGAATCATGTGGGAGGTTAAGCTAAGGTGTTTCCATCAGGTTTGCACTCTGCACTTTGGTGGAAAATTCAAATGTATTATACTTTAATTTCAAAGAATTGCATGCAGTTAGAAAACAGCTTTTATGTCTTTCTGTACAGAGGGATGAAACAACTTTCAAACTACTCAGAATCATGTGGGAAGTTAACTTAAAATGTTTCCCTCAAGTTTGCACTATGCTCTTTGGTGGAAAATTGAAATGTACACTACTTTAATGTCAGAACACTGTAAGCACTCAGACAACAACTTTTTTGTCTTTATGTCCAGAGGTATGAAACAACTTTCAGACATCACAGAATTATGTGGGATGTTAACCTAAGGTGTTTCCATTAGGTTTGCAGTAAGTACTTTGGTGGAAAATTGAAATGTATACTACTTTAATGTCAGAACATTGTATGCACAGAGATAACAACTTTTTTGTCTTGATATGTAGAGGCATGAAACAACTTTCAAACTGCTCATAATTGTGTGGAAAGTAAACCTAAGGTGTTTCCATTAGGTTTGCAGTAAGTACTTTGGTGTAAAATTGAAATGTATGTTATTAGTATTGTCAAAGCATTGTATGCACTGAGATAACAACTTTTTTGTCCTGATGTGTACAGGGATGAAACAACCTTCAAACTACTCATAATCATGTGGAAAGTTAAACTAAGGTGTTTCCATTAGGTTTGCGGCAAGTACATTGGTGTAAAGTTGAAATGTGTACCATTTGTATTGCCAAAGCATTGTATGCACTGACAAAGCAACTTTTTTGTCTTGCTGTTCAGAGGCATGAAGCAACTTTCAAACCATTCAGAATCATGTGGGAGGTTAAGCTAAGGTGTTTCCATCAGGTTTGCATTCTGCACTTTGTTGCAAAATTCAAATGTATTATACTTTAATTTCAAAGAATTGCATGCACTTAGAAAACAGCTTTTTTGTCTTGCTGTAAAGAGGGATGAAACAACATTGAAACTACTCAGAATCATGTGGGAAGTTACCTTAAAATGTTTCCATCAGGTTTGCACTATGCTCTTTGGTGGAAAATTGAAATGTACACTACTTTAATGTCAGAACATTGTAAGCACTCAGAAAACAACTTTTTTATCTTTATGTCCAGAGGCATGAAACAACTTTCCGACATCTCAGAATCATGTGGGAAGTTAACCTAAGGTGTTTCCATTAGGTTTGCAGTAAGTACTTTGGTGTAAAATTGAAATGTGTGCTATTAGTATTGTCAAAGCATTGTATGCACTGAGATAACAACTTTTTTGTCCTGATGTGTACAGGCATGAAACAACTGTCAAACTACACATAATCATGTGGAAAGTTAAACTAAGGCGTTTCCATTAGGTTTGCAGCAAGTACTTTGGTGTAAAGTTGAAATGTGTACTATTTGTATTGCGAAAGTATTGTATGCCCTTAGAAAACAACTTTTTTGTCTTGCTGTTCAGAAGCATGAAACAACTTTCAAACCGTTCAGAATCATGTGGGAAGTTAACTTAAAATGTTTCCATTAGGTTTGAACTATGCTCTTTGGTGGAAAATTGAAATGTATGCTACTTTATTGTCAGAACATTGGAAGCACTCAGAAAACAACTTTTTTGTCTTTCTGTCCAGAGGCATGAAACAACTTTCAGATATCTCAGAAACATGCGGGCAGTTAACCTAAGGTGTATCCATTAGGTTTGCAGTAAGTGCTTTGGTTTAAAATTGAAATGTATGCTATTAGTATTGTTAAAGCCTTGTATGCACTGAGATAACAACTTTTTTGTCCTGATGTGTACAGGCATGAAACAACTTTCAAACTACTCATAATCATGTGGAAAGTTAAACTAATGTGTTTCCATTAGGTTTGCAGCAAGTACTTTGGTGTAAAGTTGAAATTTGTACCATTTGTATTGCCAAAGCATTGTATGCACTGACAAAACAACTTTTTTGTCTTGCTGTTCAGAGGCATGAAGCAACTTTCAAACCATTCAGAATCATGTGGGAGGTTAAGCTAAGGTGTTTCCATCAGGTTGGCACTCTGCACTTTGTTGGAAAATTCAAATGTATTATACTTTAATTTCAAAGAATTGCATGCACTTAGAAAACAGCTTTTTTGTCTTGCTGTACAGAGGGATGAAACAACTTTCAAACTACTCAGAATCATGTCGGAAGTTAACTTAAACGGGTTCCATCAGGTTTGCACTCTGCACTTTGGTGGAAAATTCAAATGTATACTACTTTAATTTCAAAGCATTGCATGCACTTTGAAAACAACTTTTTTGTCTGGCTGTACAGAGGAATGAAACAACTTTCAAAGTACTCAGAAGCATGTGGAAAGTTAACTTACAAATGTTTCCATCAGGTTTGCACTATACACTTTGGTGGAAAATTGAAATGTATACTACTTTAATGTCAGAACATTGTATGCACTGAGATAACAACTTTTTTGTCTTGATATGCAGAGGCATGAAACAACTTTCAAACTGCTCATAATCATGTGGAAAGTAAACCTAAGGAGTTTCCATTAGGTTTGCAGTAAGTACTTTGGTGTAAAATTCAAATGTATGCTATTAGTATTGTCACAGCATTGTATGCACTGAGATAACAACTTTTTTGTCCTGATGTGTAGAGGCATGAAACAACTTTCAAACTACACATAATCATGTGGAAAGTTAACGTAAAATGTTTCCATCAGGTTTGCAGTATGCACTTTGGTGGAAAATTGAAATGTATACTACTTTAATGTCAGAACATTGATTGCACTGAGATAACAACTTTTTTGTCTGGATATGTAGAGGCATGAAACAACTTTCAAACTGCTCATAATCATGTGGAAAGTAAACCTAAGGAGTTTTCATTAGGTTTACAGTAAGTACTTTGGTGTAAAATGGAAATGTATACTACTTTAATGTCAGAACATTGTATGCACTGAGATAACAACTTTTTTGTCCTGATGTGTACAGGGATGAAACAACCTTCAAACTACTCATAATCATGTGGAAAGTTAAACTAAGGTGTTTCCATTAGGTTTGCAGCAAGTACATTGGTGTAAAGTTGAAATGTGTACCATTTGTATTGCCAAAGCATTGTATGCACTGACAAAGCAACTTTTTTGTCTTGCTGTTCAGAGGCATGAAGCAACTTTCAAACCATTCAGAATCATGTGGGAGGTTAAGCTAAGGTGTTTCCATCAGGTTTGCACTCTGCACTTTGGTGGAAAATTCAAATGTATTATACTTTAATTTCAAAGAATTGCATGCAGTTAGAAAACAGCTTTTTTGTCTTTCTGTACAGAGGGATGAAACAAATTTCAAACTACTCAGAATCATGTGGGAAGTTAACTTAAAATGTTTCCATCAGGTTTGCAGTATGCACTTTGGTGGAAAATTGAAATGTATACTACTTTAATGTCAGAACATTGTATGCACTGAGATAACAACTTTTTTGTCTGGATATGTAGAGGCATGAAACAACTTTCAAACTGCTCATAATCATGTGGAAAGTAAACCTAAGGTGTTTCCATTAGGTTTGCAGTAAGTACTTTGGTGTAAAATCGAAATGTATGTTATTAGTATTGTCAAACAATTGTATGCACTGAGATAACAACTTTTTTGTCCTGATGTGTACAGGCATGAAACAACTGTCAAACTACACATAATCATGTGGAAAGTTAAACTAAGGCATTTCCATTAGGTTTGCAGCAAGTACTTTGGTGTAAAGTTGAAATGTGTACTATTTGTATTGCGAAAGTATTGTATGCCCTTAGAAAACAACTTTTTTGTCTTGCTGTTCAGAAGCATGAAACAACTTTCAAACCGTTCAGAATCATGTGGGAAGTTAACTTAAAATGTTTCCATTAGGTTTGAACTATGCTCTTTGGTGGAAAATTGAAATGTATGCTACTTTATTGTCAGAACATTGGAAGCACTCAGAAAACAACTTTTTTGTCTTTCTGTCCAGAGGCATGAAACAACATTCAGATATCTCAGAAACATGCGGGCAGTTAACCTAAGGTGTATCCATTAGGTTTGCAGTAAGTGCTTTGGTTTAAAATTGAAATGTATGCTATTAGTATTGTCAAAGCCTTGTATGCACTGAGATAACAACTTTTCTGTCCTGATGTGTACAGGCATGAAACAACTTTCAAACTACTCATAATCATGTGGAAAGTTAAACTAATGTGTTTCCATTAGGTTTGCAGCAAGTACTTTGGTGTAAAGTTGAAATTTGTACCATTTGTATTGCCAAAGCATTGTATGCACTGACAAAACAACTTTTTTGTCTTGCTGTTCAGAGGCATGAAGCAACTTTCAAACCATTCAGAATCATGTGGGAGGTTAAGCTAAGGTGTTTCCATCAGGTTTGCACTCTGCACTTTGTTGGAAAATTCAAATGTATTATACTTTAATTTCAAAGAATTGCATGCACTTAGAAAACAGCTTTTTTGTCTTGCTGTACAGAGGGATGAAACAACTTTCAAACTACTCAGAATCATGTGGGAAGTTAACTTAAAATGTTTCCATCAGGTTTGCACTATGCTCTTTGGTGGAAAATTGAAATGTACACTACTTTAATGTCAGAACACTGTAAGCACTCAGACAACAACTTTTTTGTCTTTATGTCCAGAGGCATGAAACAACTTTCAGACATCTCAGAATTATGTGGGAAGTTAACCTAAGGTGTTTCCATTAGGTTTGCAGTAAGTACTTTGGTGGAAAATTGAAATGTATGCTACTTTAATGTCAGAACATTGTATGCACGGAGATAACAACTTTTTTGTCTTGATATGTAGAGGCATGAAACAACTTTCAAACTGCTCATAATCGTGTGGAAAGTAAACCTACGGTGTTTCTATTAGGTTTGCAGTAAGTACTTTGGTGTAAAATTGAAATGTGTGCTATTAGTATTGTTACAGCATTGTATGTACTGAGATAACAACTTTTTTGTCCTGATGTGTGGAGGCATGAAACAACTTTCAAACTACACATAATCATGTGGAAAGTTAACTTAAAATGTTTCCATCAGGTTTGCAGTATGCACTTTGGTGGAAAATTGAAATGTATACTACTTTAATGTCAGAACATTGTATGCACTGAGATAACAACTTTTTTGTCTGGATATGTAGAGGCATGAAACAACTTTCAAACTGCTGATAATCATGTGGAAAGTAAACCTAAGGTGTTTCCATTAGGTTTGCAGTAAGTACTTTCGTGTAAAATCGAAATGTATGTTATTAGTATTGTCAAACAATTGTATGCACTGAGATAACAACTTTTTTGACCTGATGTGTACAGGTATGAAACAACTTTAAAACTACACATAATCATGTGGAAAGTTATACTAAGGTGTTTCCATTAGGTTTGCAGTTAGTACTTTGGTGTAAAGTTGAAATGTGTACTATTTGTACTGCCAAAGCATTGTAAGCACTGAGAAAACAACTTTTCTGTCTTGCTGTTCAGAGGCATGAAACAACTTTCAAACCATTCAGAATCATGTGGGAGGTTAAGCTAAGGTGTTTCCATCAGGTTTGCACTCTGCACTTTGGTGGAAAATTCAAATGTATTATAGTTTAATTTCAAAGAATTGCATGCAGTTAGAAAACAGCTTTTTTGTCTTTCTGTACAGAGGGATGAAACAAATTTCAAACTACTCAGAATCATGTGGGAAGTTAACTGAAAATGTTTCCATCAGGTTTGCAGTATGCACTTTGGTGGAAAATTGAAATGTATACTACTTTAATGTCAGAACATTGTATGCACTGAGATAACAACTTTTTTGTCTGGATATGTAGAGGCATGAAACAACATTCAAACTGCTCATAATCATGTGGAAAGTAAACCTAAGGTGTTTCCATTAGGTTTGCAGTAAGTACTTTGGTGTAAAATTGAAATGTGTGCTATTAGTATTGTCACAGCATTGTATGCACTGAGATAACAACTTTTTTGTCCTGATGTGTAGAGGCATGAAACAACTTTCAAACTACACATAATCATGTGGAAAGTTAACGTAAAATGTTTCCATCAGGTTTGCAGTATGCACTTTGGTGGAAAATTGAAATGTATACTACTTTAATGTCAGAACATTGTTTGCACTGAGATAACAACTTTTTTGTCTGGATATGTAGAGGCATGAAACAACTTTCAAACTGCTCATAATCATGTGGAAAGTAAACCTAAGGAGTTTCCATTAGGTTTACAGTAAGTACTTTGGTGTAAAATGGAAATGTATTCTACTTTAATGTCAGAACATTGTATGCACTGAGATAACAACTTTTTTGTCCTGATGTGTACAGGGATGAAACAACCTTCAAACTACTCATAATCATGTGGAAAGTTAAACTAAGGTGTTTCCATTAGGTTTGCAGCAAGTACATTGGTGTAAAGTTGAAATGTGTACCATTTGTATTGCCAAAGCATTGTATGCACTGACAAAGCAACTTTTTTGTCTTGCTGTTCAGAGGCATGAAGCAACTTTCAAACCATTCAGAATCATGTGGGAGGTTAAGCTAAGGTGTTTCCATCAGGTTTGCATTCTGCACTTTGTTGCAAAATTCAAATGTATTATACTTTAATTTCAAAGAATTGGATGCACTTAGAAAACAGCTTTTTTGTCTTTCTGTACAGAGGGATGAAACAACTTTGAAACTACTCAGAATCATGTGGGAAGTTAACTTAAAATGTTTCCATCAGGTTTGCACTATGCTCTTTGGTGGAAAATTGAAATGTACACTACTTTAATGTCAGAACACTGTAAGCACTCAGACAACAACTTTTTTGTCTTTATGTCCAGAGGCATGAAACAACTTTCAGACATCTCAGAATTATGTGGGAAGGTAACCTAATGTGTTTCCATTAGGTTTGCAGTAAGTACTTTGGTGGAAAATTGAAATGTATGCTACTTTAATGTCAGAACATTGTATGCTCGGAGATAACAACTTTTTTGTCTTGATATGTAGAGGCATGAAACAACTTTCAAACTGCTCATAATCGTGTGGAAAGTAAACCTAAGGTGTTTCCATTAGGTTTGCAGTAAGTACTTTGGTGTAAAATCGAAATGTATGTTATTAGTATTGTCAAACAATTGTATGCACTGAGATAACAACTTTTTTGTCCTGATGTGTACAGGCATGAAACAACTTTGAAACTACACATAATCATGTGGAAAGTTATACTAAGGTGTTTCCATTAGGTTTGCAGTTAATACTTTGGTGTAAAGTTGAAATGTGTACTATTTGTACTACCAAAGCTTTGTAAGCACTGAGAAAACAACTTTTTTGTCTTGCTGTTGAGAGGCATGAAACAACTTTCAAACCATTCAGAATCATGTGGGAGGTTAAGCTAAGGTGTTTCCATCAGGTTTGCACTCTGCACTTTGGTGGAAAATTCAAATGTATTATACTTTAATTTCAAAGAATTGCATGCAGTTAGAAAACAGCTTTTTTGTCTTTCTGTACAGAGGGATGAAACAACTTTCAAACTACTCAGAATCATGTGGGAAGTTAACTTAAAATGTTTCCCTCAAGTTTGCACTATGCTCTTTGGTGGAAAATTGAAATGTACACTACTTTAATGTCAGAACACTGTAAGCACTCAGACAACAACTTTTTTGTCTTTATGTCCAGAGGTATGAAACAACTTTCAGACATCACAGAATTATGTGGGATGTTAACCTAAGGTGTTTCCATTAGGTTTGCAGTAAGTACTTTGGTGGAAAATTGAAATGTATACTACTTTAATGTCAGAACATTGTATGCACAGAGATAACAACTTTTTTGTCTTGATATGTAGAGGCATGAAACAACTTTCAAACTGCTCATAATTGTGTGGAAAGTAAACCTAAGGTGTTTCCATTAGGTTTGCAGTAAGTACTTTGGTGTAAAATTGAAATGTATGTTATTAGTATTGTCAAAGCATTGTATGCACTGAGATAACAACTTTTTTGTCCTGATGTGTACAGGGATGAAACAACCTTCAAACTACTCATAATCATGTGGAAAGTTAAACTAAGGTGTTTCCATTAGGTTTGCGGCAAGTACATTGGTGTAAAGTTGAAATGTGTACCATTTGTATTGCCAAAGCATTGTATGCACTGACAAAGCAACTTTTTTGTCTTGCTGTTCAGAGGCATGAAGCAACTTTCAAACCATTCAGAATCATGTGGGAGGTTAAGCTAAGGTGTTTCCATCAGGTTTGCATTCTGCACTTTGTTGCAAAATTCAAATGTATTATACTTTAATTTCAAAGAATTGCATGCACTTAGAAAACAACTTTTTTGTCTGGCTGTACAGAGGAATGAAACAACTTTCAAAGTACTCAGAAGCATGTGGAAAGTTAACTTAAAATGTTTCCATCAGGTTTGCACTATACACTTTGGTGGAAAATTGAAATGTATACTACTTTAATGTCAGAACATTGTATGCACTGAGATAACAACTTTTTTGTCTTGATATGCAGAGGCATGAAACAACTTTCAAACTGCTCATAATCATGTGGAAAGTAAACCTAAGGAGTTTCCATTAGGTTTGCAGTAAGTACTTTGGTGTAAAATTCAAATGTATGCTATTAGTATTGTCACAGCATTGTATGCACTGAGATAACAACTTTTTTGTCCTGATGTGTAGAGGCATGAAACAACTTTCAAACTACACATAATCATGTGGAAAGTTAACGTAAAATGTTTCCATCAGGTTTGCAGTATGCACTTTGGTGGAAAATTGAAATGTATACTACTTTAATGTCAGAACATTGATTGCACTGAGATAACAACTTTTTTGTCTGGATATGTAGAGGCATGAAACAACTTTCAAACTGCTCATAATCATGTGGAAAGTAAACCTAAGGAGTTTTCATTAGGTTTACAGTAAGTACTTTGGTGTAAAATGGAAATGTATACTACTTTAATGTCAGAACATTGTATGCACTGAGATAACAACTTTTTTGTCCTGATGTGTACAGGGATGAAACAACCTTCAAACTACTCATAATCATGTGGAAAGTTAAACTAAGGTGTTTCCATTAGGTTTGCAGCAAGTACATTGGTGTAAAGTTGAAATGTGTACCATTTGTATTGCCAAAGCATTGTATGCACTGACAAAGCAACTTTTTTGTCTTGCTGTTCAGAGGCATGAAGCAACTTTCAAACCATTCAGAATCATGTGGGAGGTTAAGCTAAGGTGTTTCCATCAGGTTTGCACTCTGCACTTTGGTGGAAAATTCAAATGTATTATACTTTAATTTCAAAGAATTGCATGCAGTTAGAAAACAGCTTTTTTGTCTTTCTGTACAGAGGGATGAAACAAATTTCAAACTACTCAGAATCATGTGGGAAGTTAACTTAAAATGTTTCCATCAGGTTTGCAGTATGCACTTTGGTGGAAAATTGAAATGTATACTACTTTAATGTCAGAACATTGTATGCACTGAGATAACAACTTTTTTGTCTGGATATGTAGAGGCATGAAACAACTTTCAAACTGCTCATAATCATGTGGAAAGTAAACCTAAGGTGTTTCCATTAGGTTTGCAGTAAGTACTTTGGTGTAAAATCGAAATGTATGTTATTAGTATTGTCAAACAATTGTATGCACTGAGATAACAACTTTTTTGTCCTGATGTGTACAGGCATGAAACAACTGTCAAACTACACATAATCATGTGGAAAGTTAAACTAAGGCGTTTCCATTAGGTTTGCAGCAAGTACTTTGGTGTAAAGTTGAAATGTGTACTATTTGTATTGCGAAAGTATTGTATGCCCTTAGAAAACAACTTTTTTGTCTTGCTGTTCAGAAGCATGAAACAACTTTCAAACCGTTCAGAATCATGTGGGAAGTTAACTTAAAATGTTTCCATTAGGTTTGAACTATGCTCTTTGGTGGAAAATTGAAATGTATGCTACTTTATTGTCAGAACATTGGAAGCACTCAGAAAACAACTTTTTTGTCTTTCTGTCAAGAGGCATGAAACAACATTCAGATATCTCAGAAACATGCGGGCAGTTAACCTAAGGTGTATCCATTAGGTTTGCAGTAAGTGCTTTGGTTTAAAATTGAAATGTATGCTATTAGTATTGTCAAAGCCTTGTATGCACTGAGATAACAACTTTTCTGTCCTGATGTGTACAGGCATGAAACAACTTTCAAACTACTCATAATCATGTGGAAAGTTAAACTAATGTGTTTCCATTAGGTTTGCAGCAAGTACTTTGGTGTAAAGTTGAAATTTGTACCATTTGTATTGCCAAAGCATTGTATGCACTGACAAAACAACTTTTTTGTCTTGCTGTTCAGAGGCATGAAGCAACTTTCAAACCATTCAGAATCATGTGGGAGGTTAAGCTAAGGTGCTTCCATCAGGTTTGCACTCTGCACTTTGTTGGAAAATTCAAATGTATTATACTTTAATTTCAAAGAATTGCATGCACTTAGAAAACAGCTTTTTTGTCTTGCTGTACAGAGGGATGAAACAACTTTCAAACTACTCAGAATCATGTCGGAAGTTAACTTAAACGGGTTCTATCAGGTTTGCACTCTGCACTTTGGTGGAAAATTCAAATGTATACTACTTTAATTTCAAAGCATTGCATGCACTTTGAAAACAACTTTTTTGTCTGGCTGTACAGAGGAATGAAACAACTTTCAAAGTACTCAGAAGCATGTGGGAAGTTAACTTAAAATGTTTCCATCAGGTTTGCACTATACACTTTGGTGGAAAATTGAAATGTATACTACTTTAATGTCAGAACATTGTATGCACTGAGATAACAACTTTTTTGTCTTGATATGTAGAGGCATGAAACAACTTTCAAACTGCTCATAATCATGTGGAAAGTAAACCTAAGGAGTTTCCATTAGGTTTGCAGTAAGTACTTTGGTGTAAAATTGAAATGTATGCTATTAGTATTGTCACAGCATTGTATGCACTGAGATAACAACTTTTTTGTCCTGATGTGTAGAGGCATGAAACAACTTTCAAACTACACATAATCATGTGGAAAGTTAACGTAAAATGTTTCCATCAGGTTTGCAGTATGCACTTTGGTGGAAAATTGAAATGTATACTACTTTAATGTCAGAACATTGTTTGCACTGAGATAACAACTTTTTTGTCTGGATATGTAGAGGCATGAAACAACTTTCAAACTGCTCATAATCTTGTGGAAAGTAAACCTAAGGAGTTTCCATTAGGTTTACAGTAAGTACTTTGGTGTAAAATGGAAATGTATACTACTTTAATGTCAGAACATTGTATGCACTGAGATAACAACTTTTTTGTCCTGATGTGTACAGGGATGAAACAACCTTCAAACTACTCATAATCATGTGGAAAGTTAAACTAAGGTGTTTCCATTAGGTTTGCAGCAAGTACATTGGTGTAAAGTTGAAATGTGTACCATTTGTATTGCCAAAGCATTGTATGCACTGACAAAGCAACTTTTTTGTCTTGCTGTTCAGAGGCATGAAGCAACTTTCAAACCATTCAGAATCATGTGGGAGGTTAAGCTAAGGTGTTTCCATCAGGTTTGCATTCTGCACTTTGTTGCAAAATTCAAATGTATTATACTTTAATTTCAAAGAATTGTATGCACTTAGAAAACAGCTTTTTTGTCTTGCTGTAAAGAGGGATGAAACAACATTGAAACTACTCAGAATCATGTGGGAAGTTAACTTAAAATGTTTCCATCAGGTTTGCACTATGCTCTTTGGTGGAAAATTGAAATGTACACTACTTTAATGTCAGAACATTGTAAGCACTCAGAAAACAACTTTTTTATCTTTATGTCCAGAGGCATGAAACAACTTTCCGACATCTCAGAATCATGTGGGAAGTTAACCTAAGGTGTTTCCATTAGGTTTGCAGTAAGTACTTTGGTGTAAAATTGAAATGTGTGCTATTAGTATTGTCAAAGCATTGTATGCACTGAGATAACAACTTTTTTGTCCTGATGTGTACAGGCATGAAACAACTGTCAAACTACACATAATCATGTGGAAAGTTAAACTAAGGCGTTTCCATTAGGTTTGCAGCAAGTACTTTGGTGTAAAGTTGAAATGTGTACTATTTGTATTGCGAAAGTATTGTATGCCCTTAGAAAACAACTTTTTTGTCTTGCTGTTCAGAAGCATGAAACAACTTTCAAACCGTTCAGAATCATGTGGGAAGTTAACTTAAAATGTTTCCATTAGGTTTGAACTATGCTCTTTGGTGGAAAATTGAAATGTATGCTACTTTATTGTCAGAACATTGGAAGCACTCAGAAAACAACTTTTTTGTCTTTCTGTCCAGAGGCATGAAACAACTTTCAGATATCTCAGAAACATGCGGGCAGTTAACCTAAGGTGTTTCCATTAGGTTTGCAGTAAGTACTTTGGTGGAAAATTGAAATGAATACTACTTTAATGTCAGAACATTGTATGCACAGAGATAACAACTTTTTTGTCTTGATATGTAGAGGCATGAAACAACTTTCAAACTGCTCATAATCGTGTGGAAAGTAAACCTAAGGTGTTTCCATTAGGTTTGCAGTAAGTACTTTGGTGTAAAATTGAAATGTATACTACTTTAATGTCAGAACATTGTATGCACAGAGATAACAACTTTTTTGTCTTGATATGTAGAGGCATGAAACAACTTTCAAACTGCTCATAATCGTGTGGAAAGTAAACCTAAGGTGTTTCCATTAGGTTTGCAGTAAGTACTTTGGCGTAAAATTGAAATGTATGTTATTAGTATTGTCAAACCATTGTATGCACTGAGATAACAACTTTTTTGTCCTGATATGTAGAGGCATGAAACAACTTTCAAACTACACATAATCATGTGGAAAGTTAAACTAAGGTGTTTCCATTAGGTTTGCAGTAGGTACTTTGGTGTAAAGTTCAAATGTGTTCTATTTGTATTGCCAAAGCATTGTAAGCACTGAGAAAACAACTTTTTTGTCTTGCTGTTCAGAGGCATGAAACAACTTTCAAACCATTCAGAATCATGTGGGAAGTTAAGCTAAAGGTGTTTCCATTAAGTTTGCAGTAAGTACTTTGGTGGAAAATTGAAATGTATACTGCTTTAATGTCAGAACATTGTATGCACAGAGATAATAACTTTTTTGTCTTGATATGTAGAGGCATGAAACAACTTTCAAGCTGCTCATAATCGTGTGGAAAGTAAACCTAAGGTGTTTGCATTAGGTTTGCAGTAAGTAGTTTGGTGTAAAATTGAAATGTGTGCTATTAGTATTGTCACAGCATTGTATGCACTGAGATAACAACTTTTTTGTCCTGATGTGTAGAGGCATGAAACAACTTTCAAACTACACATAATCATGTGGAAAGTTAACGTAAAATGTTTCCATCAGGTTTGCAGTATGCACTTTGGTGGAAAATTGAAATGTATACTACTTTAATGTCAGAACATTGTTTGCACTGAGATAACAACTTTTTTGTCTGGATATGTAGAGGCATGAAACAACTTTCAAACTGCTCATAATCATGTGGAAAGTAAACCTAAGGAGTTTCCATTAGGTTTGCAGTAAGTACTTTGGTGTAAAATGGAAATGTATACTACTTTAATGTCAGAACATTGTATGCACTGAGATAACAACTTTTTTGTCCTGATGTGTACAGGGATGAAACAACCTTCAAACTACTCATAATCATGTGGAAAGTTAAACTAAGGTGTTTCCATTAGGTTTGCAGCAAGTACATTGGTGTAAAGTTGAAATGTGTACCATTTGTATTGCCAAAGCATTGTATGCACTGACAAAGCAACTTTTTTGTCTTGCTGTTCAGAGGCATGAAGCAACTTTCAAACCATTCAGAATCATGTGGGAGGTTAAGCTAAGGTGTTTCCATCAGGTTTGCATTCTGCACTTTGTTGCAAAATTCAAATGTATTATACTTTAATTTCAAAGAATTGCATGCACTTAGAAAACAGCTTCTTTGTCTTGCTGTACAGAGGGATGAAACAACTTTCAAACTACTCAGAATCATGTGGGAAGTTAACTTAAAATGTTTCCATCAGGTTTGCACTATGCTCTTTGGTGGAAAATTGAAATGCACACTACTTTAATGTCACAACACAGTAAGCACTCAGACAACAACTTTTTTGTCTTTTTGTCCAGAGGCATGAAACAACTTTCAGACATCTGAGAATCATGTGGGAAGTTAACCTAAGGTGTTTCCATTAGGGTTGCAGTAAGTACTTTGGTGTAAAATTGAAATGTATGCTATTAGTATTGTCAAAGCATTGTAAGCACTGAGATAACAACTTTTTTGTCGTGATGTGTACAGGCATGAAACAACTTGCAAACTACTGATAATCATGTTGAAAGTTAAACTAAGGCGTTTCCATTAGGTTTGCAGCAAATACTTTGGTGTAAAGTTGAAATGTGTACTATTTGCATTGCGAAAGTATTGTATGCCCTTAGAAAACAACTTTTTTGTCTTGCTGTTCAGAAGCATGAAACAACTTTCAAACCGTTCAGAATCATGTGGGAAGTTAACTTAAAATGTTTCCATTAGGTTTGAACTATGCTCTTTGCTGGAAAATTGAAATGTATACTACTTTAATGTCAGAACATTGGAAGCACTCAGAAAACAACTTTTTTGTCTTTCTGTCCAGAGGCATGAAACAACTTTCAGATATCTCAGAAACATGCAGGCAGTTAACCTAAGGTGTATCCATTAGGTTTGCAGTAAGTGCTTTGGTGTAAAATTGAAATGTATGCTATTAGTATTTTCAAAGCCTTGTATGCACTGAGATAACAACTTTTTTGTTTTGATGTGTAGAGCCATGAAACAACTTTCAAACTGCTCATAATCATGTGGGAAGTTAACCTAACGTGTTTACATTAGGTTTGCAGTAAGTACTTTGGTGTAAAGTTGAAATTTGTACCATTTGTATTGCCAAAGCATTGTATGCACTGACAAAACAACTTTTTTGTCTTGCTGTTCAGAGGCATGAAGCAACTTTCAAACCATTCAGAATCATGTGGGAGGTTAAGCTAAGGTGTTTCCATCAGGTTTGCACTCTGCACTTTGTTGGAAAATTCAAATGTATTATACTTTAATTTCAAAGAATTGCATGCACTTAGAAAACAGCTTTTTTGTCTTGCTGTACAGAGGGATGAAACAACTTTCAAACTACTCAGAATCATGTCGGAAGTTAACTTAAACGGGTTCCATCAGGTTTGCACTCTGCACTTTGGTGGAAAATTCAAATGTATACTACTTTAATTTCAAAGCATTGCATGCACTTTGAAAACAACTTTTTTGTCTGGCTGTACAGAGGAATGAAACAACTTTCAAAGTACTCAGAAGCATGTGGGAAGTTAACTTAAAATGTTTCCATCAGGTTTGCACTATACACTTTGGTGGAAAATTGAAATGTATACTACTTTAATGTCAGAACATTGTATGCACTGAGATAACAACTTTTTTGTCTTGATATGTAGAGGCATGAAACAACTTTCAAACTGCTCATAATCATGTGGAAAGTAAACCTAAGGAGTTTCCATTAGGTTTGCAGTAAGTACTTTGGTGTAAAATTGAAATGTATGCTATTAGTATTGTCACAGCATTGTATGCACTGAGATAACAACTTTTTTGTCCTGATGTGTAGAGGCATGAAACAACTTTCAAACTACACATAATCATGTGGAAAGTTAACGTAAAATGTTTCCATCAGGTTTGCAGTATGCACTTTGGTGGAAAATTGAAATGTATACTACTTTAATGTCAGAACATTGTTTGCACTGAGATAACAACTTTTTTGTCTGGATATGTAGAGGCATGAAACAACTTTCAAACTGCTCATAATCATGTGGAAAGTAAACCTAAGGAGTTTCCATTAGGTTTACAGTAAGTACTTTGGTGTAAAATGGAAATGTATACTACTTTAATGTCAGAACATTGTATGCACTGAGATAACAACTTTTTTGTCCTGATGTGTACAGGGATGAAACAACCTTCAAACTACTCATAATCATGTGGAAAGTTAAACTAAGGTGTTTCCATTAGGTTTGCAGCAAGTACATTGGTGTAAAGTTGAAATGTGTACCATTTGTATTGCCAAAGCATTGTATGCACTGACAAAGCAACTTTTTTGTCTTGCTGTTCAGAGGCATGAAGCAACTTTCAAACCATTCAGAATCATGTGGGAGGTTAAGCTAAGGTGTTTCCATCAGGTTTGCATTCTGCACTTTGTTGCAAAATTCAAATGTATTATACTTTAATTTCAAAGAATTGCATGCACTTAGAAAACAGCTTTTTTGTCTTGCTGTAAAGAGGGATGAAACAACATTGAAACTACTCAGAATCATGTGGGAAGTTAACTTAAAATGTTTCCATCAGGTTTGCACTATGCTCTTTGGTGGAAAATTGAAATGTACACTACTTTAATGTCAGAAGATTGTAAGCACTCAGAAAACAACTTTTTTATCTTTATGTCCAGAGGCATGAAACAACTTTCCGACATCTCAGAATCATGTGGGAAGTTAACCTAAGGTGTTTCCATTAGGTTTGCAGTAAGTACTTTGGTGTAAAATTGAAATGTATGCTATTAGTATTGTCAAAGCATTGTATGCACTGAGATAACAACTTTTTTGTCCTGATGTGTACAGGCATGAAACAACTGTCAAACTACACATAATCATGTGGAAAGTTAAACTAAGGCGTTTCCATTAGGTTTGCAGCAAGTACTTTGGTGTAAAGTTGAAATGTGTACTATTTGTATTGCGAAAGTATTGTATGCCCTTAGAAATCAACTTTTTTGTCTTGCTGTTCAGAAGCATGAAACAACTTTCAAACCGTTCAGAATCATGTGGGAAGTTAACTTAAAATGTTTCCATTAGGTTTGAACTATGCTCTTTGGTGGAAAATTGAAATGTATGCTACTTTATTGTCAGAACATTGGAAGCACTCAGAAAACAACTTTTTTGTCTTTCTGTCCAGAGGCATGAAACAACTTTCAGATATCTCAGAAACATGCGGGCAGTTAAGCTAAGGTGTATCCATTAGGTTTGCAGTAAGTGCTTTGGTTTAAAATTGAAATGTATGCTATTAGTATTGTCAAAGCCTTGTATGCACTGAGATAACAACTTTTTTGTCCTGATGTGTACAGGCATGAAACAACTTTCAAACTACTCATAATCATGTGGAAAGTTAAACTAATGTGTTTCCATTAGGTTTGCAGCAAGTACTTTGGTGTAAAGTTGAAATTTGTACCATTTGTATTGCCAAAGCATTGTATGCACTGACAAAACAACTTTTTTGTCTTGCTGTTCAGAGGCATGAAGCAACTTTCAAACCATTCAGAATCATGTGGGAGGTTAAGCTAAGGTGTTTCCATCAGGTTTGCACTCTGCACTTTGTTGGAAAATTCAAATGTATTATACTTTAATTTCAAAGAATTGCATGCACTTAGAAAACAGCTTTTTTGTCTTGCTGTACAGAGGGATGAAACAACTTTCAAACTACTCAGAATCATGTCGGAAGTTAACTTAAACGGGTTCCATCAGGTTTGCACTCTGCACTTTGGTGGAAAATTCAAATGTATACTACTTTAATTTCAAAGCATTGCATGCACTTTGAAAACAACTTTTTTGTCTGGCTGTACAGAGGAATGAAACAACTTTCAAAGTACTCAGAAGCATGTGGGAAGTTAACTTAAAATGTTTCCATCAGGTTTGCACTATACACTTTGGTGGAAAATTGAAATGTATACTACTTTAATGTCAGAACATTGTATGCACTGAGATAACAACTTTTTTGTCTTGATATGTAGAGGCATGAAACAACTTTCAAACTGCTCATAATCATGTGGAAAGTAAACCTAAGGAGTTTCCATTAGGTTTGCAGTAAGTACTTTGGTGTAAAATTGAAATGTATGCTATTAGTATTGTCACAGCATTGTATGCACTGAGATAACAACTTTTTTGTCCTGATGTGTACAGGGATGAAACAACCTTCAAACTATTCATAATCATGTGGAAAGTTAAACTAAGGTGTTTCCATTAGGTTTGCAGCAAGTACTTTGGTGTAAAGTTGAAATGTGTACCATTTGTATTGCCAAAGCATTGTATGCACTGACAAAGCAACTTTTTTGTCTTGCTGTTCAGAGGCATGAAGCAATTTTCAAACCATTCAGAATCATGTGGGAGGTTAAGCTAAGGTGTTTCCATCAGGTTTGCATTCTGCACTTTGTTGCAAAATTCAAATGTATTATACTTTAATTTCAAAGAATTGCATGCACTTAGAAAACAGCTTCTTTGTCTTGCTGTACAGAGGGATGAAACAACTTTCAAACTACTCAGAATCATGTGGGAAGTTAACTTAAAATGTTTCCATCAGGTTTGCACTATGCTCTTTGGTGGAAAATTGAAATGTACACTACTTTAATGTCAGAACACTGTAAGCACTCAGACAACAACTTTTTTGTCTTTATGTCCAGAGGCATGAAACAACTTTCAGACATCTCAGAATTATGTGGGAAGTTAACCTAAGGTGTTTCCATTAGGTTTGCAGTAAGTACTTTGGTGGAAAATTGAAATGTATGCTACTTTAATGTCAGAACATTGTATGCACGGAGATAACAACTTTTTTGTCTTGATATGTAGAGGCATGAAACAACTTTCAAACTGCTCATAATCGTGTGGAAAGTAAACCTACGGTGTTTCTATTAGGTTTGCAGTAAGTACTTTGGTGTAAAATTGAAATGTGTGCTATTAGTATTGTTACAGCATTGTATGCACTGAGATAACAACTTTTTTGTCCTGATGTGTGGGGGCATGAAACAACTTTCAAACTACACATAATCATGTGGAAAGTTAACTTAAAATGTTTCCATCAGGTTTGCAGTATGCACTTTGGTGGAAAATTGAAATGTATACTACTTTAATGTCAGAACATTGTATGCACTGAGATAACAACTTTTTTGTCTGGATATGTAGAGGCATGAAACAACTTTCAAACTGCTCATAATCATGTGGAAAGTAAAACCAAGGTGTTTCCATTAGGTTTGCAGTAAGTACTTTGGTGTAAAATCGAAATGTATGTTATTAGTATTGTCAAACAATTGTATGCACTGAGATAACAACTTTTTTGTCCTGATGTGTACAGGTATGAAACAACTTTGAAACTACACATAATCATGTGGAAAGTTATACTAAGGTGTTTCCATTAGGTTTGCAGTTAGTACTTTGGTGTAAAGTTGAAATGTGTACTATTTGTACTGCCAAAGCATTGTAAGCACTGAGAAAACAACTTTTTTGTCTTGCTGTTCAGAGGCATGAAACAACTTTCAAACCATTCAGAATCATGTGGGAGGTTAAGCTAAGGTGTTTCCATCAGGTTTGCACTCTGCACTTTGGTGGAAAATTCAAATGTATTATACTTTAATTTCAAAGAATTGCATGCAGTTAGAAAACAGCTTTTTTGTCTTTCTGTACAGAGGGATGAAACAACTTTCAAACTACTCAGAATCATGTGGGAAGTTAACTTAAAATGTTTCCCTCAGGTTTGCAATATGCTCTTTGGTGGAAAATTGAAATGTACACTACTTTAATGTCAGAACACTGTAAGCACTCAGACAACAACTTTTTTGTCTTTATGTCCAGAGGTATGAAACAACTTTCAGACATCTCAGAATTATGTGGGAAGTTAACCTAAGGTGTTTCCATTAGGTTTGCAGTAAGTACTTTGGTGGAAAATTGAAATGAATACTACTTTAATGTCAGAACATTGTATGCTCAGAGATAACAACTTTTTTGTCTTGATATGTAGAGGCATGAAACAACTTTCAAACTGCTCATAATCGTGTGGAAAGTAAACCTAAGGTGTTTCCATTAGGTTTGCAGTAAGTACTTTGGTGTAAAATTGAAATGTATACTACTTTAATGTCAGAACATTGTATGCACAGAGATAACAACTTTTTTGTCTTGATATGTAGAGGCATGAAACAACTTTCAAACTGCTCATAATCGTGTGGAAAGTAAACCTAAGGTGTTTCCATTAGGTTTGCAGTAAGTACTTTGGCGTAAAATTGAAATGTATGTTATTAGTATTGTCAAACCATTGTATGCACTGAGATAACAACTTTTTTGTCCTGATATGTAGAGGCATGAAACAACTTTCAAACTACACATAATCATGTGGAAAGTTAAACTAAGGTGTTTCCATTAGGTTTGCAGTAGGTACTTTGGTGTAAAGTTCAAATGTGTTCTATTTGTATTGCCAAAGCATTGTAAGCACTGAGAAAACAACTTTTTTGTCTTGCTGTTCAGAGGCATGAAACAACTTTCAAACCATTCAGAATCATGTGGGAAGTTAAGCTAAAGGTGTTTCCATTAAGTTTGCAGTAAGTACTTTGGTGGAAAATTGAAATGTATACTGCTTTAATGTCAGAACATTGTATGCACAGAGATAATAACTTTTTTGTCTTGATATGTAGAGGCATGAAACAACTTTCAAGCTGCTCATAATCGTGTGGAAAGTAAACCTAAGGTGTTTCCATTAGGTTTGCAGTAAGTACTTTGGTGTAAAATTGAAATGTGTGCTATTAGTATTGTCACAGCATTGTATGCACTGAGATAACAACTTTTTTGTCCTGATGTGTAGAGGCATGAAACAACTTTCAAACTACACATAATCATGTGGAAAGTTAACGTAAAATGTTTCCATCAGGTTTGCAGTATGCACTTTGGTGGAAAATTGAAATGTATACTACTTTAATGTCAGAACATTGTTTGCACTGAGATAACAACTTTTTTGTCTGGATATGTAGAGGCATGAAACAACTTTCAAACTGCTCATAATCATGTGGAAAGTAAACCTAAGGAGTTTCCATTAGGTTTGCAGTAAGTACTTTGGTGTAAAATCGAAATGTATGTTATTAGTATTGTCAAACAATTGTATGCACTGAGATAACAACTTTTTTGTCCTGATGTGTACAGGGATGAAACAACCTTCAAACTACTCATAATCATGTGGAAAGTTAAACTAAGGTGTTTCCTTTAGGTTTGCAGCAAGTACATTGGTGTAAAGTTGAAATGTGTACCATTTGTATTGCCAAAGCATTGTATGCACTGACAAAGCAACTTTTTTGTCTTGCTGTTCAGAGGCATGAAGCAACTTTCAAACCATTCAGAATCATGTGGGAGGTTAAGCTAAGGTGTTTCCATCAGGTTTGCATTCTGCACTTTGTTGCAAAATTCAAATGTATTATACTTTAATTTCAAAGAATTGCATGCACTTAGAAAACAGCTTCTTTGTCTTGCTGTACAGAGGGATGAAACAACTTTCAAACTACTCAGAATCATGTGGGAAGTTAACTTAAAATGTTTCCATCAGGTTTGCACTATGCTCTTTGGTGGAAAATTGAAATGCACACTACTTTAATGTCACAACACAGTAAGCACTCAGACAACAACTTTTTTGTCTTTTTGTCCAGAGGCATGAAACAACTTTCAGACATCTGAGAATCATGTGGGAAGTTAACCTAAGGTGTTTCCATTAGGGTTGCAGTAAGTACTTTGGTGTAAAATTGAAATGTATGCTATTAGTATTGTCAAAGCATTGTAAGCACTGAGATAACAACTTTTTTGTCGTGATGTGTACAGGCATGAAACAACTTGCAAACTACTGATAATCATGTTGAAAGTTAAACTAAGGCGTTTCCATTAGGTTTGCAGCAAATACTTTGGTGTAAAGTTGAAATGTGTACTATTTGCATTGCGAAAGTATTGTATGCTCTTAGAAAACAACTTTTTTGTCTTGCTGTTCAGAAGCATGAAACAACTTTCAAACCGTTCAGAATCATGTGGGAAGTTAACTTAAAATGTTTCCATTAGGTTTGAACTATGCTCTTTGCTGGAAAATTGAAATGTATACTACTTTAATGTCAGAACATTGGAAGCACTCAGAAAACAACTTTTTTGTCTTTCTGTCCAGAGGCATGAAACAACTTTCAGATATCTCAGAAACATGCAGGCAGTTAACCTAAGGTGTATCCATTAGGTTTGCAGTAAGTGCTTTGGTGTAAAATTGAAATGTATGCTATTAGTATTTTCAAAGCCTTGTATGCACTGAGATAACAACTTTTTTGTTTTGATGTGTAGAGCCATGAAACAACTTTCAAACTGCTCATAATCATGTGGGAAGTTAACCTAACGTGTTTACATTAGGTTTGCAGTAAGTACTTTGGTGTAAAGTTGAAATTTGTACCATTTGTATTGCCAAAGCATTGTATGCACTGACAAAACAACTTTTTTGTCTTGCTGTTCAGAGGCATGAAACAACTTTCAGACATCTCAGAATTATGTGGGAAGTGAACCTAAGGTGTTTCCATTAGGTTTGCAGTAAGTACTTTGGTGGAAAATTGAAATGTATACTACTTTAATGTTAGAACATTGTATGCACTGAGATAACAACTTTTTTGTCTTGATATGTAGAGGCATGAAACTACTTTCAAACTGCTCATAATCATGTGGAAAGTAAACCTAAGGTGTTTCCATTAGGTTTGCAGTAAGTGCTTTGGTGAAAAATTAAAATGTATGCTATTAGTATTGTCAAAGCCTTGTATGCACTGAGATAACAACTTTTTTGTCTTGATGTGTAGAGGCATGAAACAACTTTCAAACTGCTCATAATCATGTGGGAAGTTAACCTAAGCTGTTTCCATTAGGTTTTCAGTAAGTACTTTGGTGTAAAATTGAAATGTATGCCATTAGTATTCTCACATCATTGTATGCACTGAGATAACAACTTTTTTGTCCTGATGTGTACAGGCATGAAAAAACGTTCAAACTACTCATAATCATGTGGAAAGTTAAACTAAGGTGTTTCCATTAGGTTTACAGCAAGGACTTTGGTGTAAAGTTGAAATGTGTACTATTTGCATTACCAAAGCTTTGTATGCACTTAGAAAACAACTTTTTTGTCTTGCTGTTCAGAAGCATGAAACAAAATTCAAACCATTCAGAATCATGTGGGAAGTTAAGCTAAGGTGTTTCTATCAGGTTTGCACTCTGCACTTTGGTGGAAAATTCAAATGTATACTACTTTAATTTCAAACATTGCATGCACTTAGAAAACAACTTTCTTGTCTTGCTGTACAGAGGGATGGAACAACTTTCAAACTACTCAGAATCATGTGGGAAGTTAACTTAAAATGTTTCCAATAGGTTTGCAATATGCTCTTTGGTGGAAAATTGAAATGTACACTACTTTATGTCAGAACATTGTAAGCACTCAGAAAACAACATTTTTGTCTTTATGTCCAGAGGCATGAAACAACTTTCAGACATCTCAGAATCATGTGGGAAGTGTTTCCATTAGGTTTGCAGTAAGTACTTTGGTGTAAAATTGAAATGTATGCTATTAGTATTGTCACAGCATTGTATGCACTGAGATAACAACTTTTTTGTCCTGATGTGTACAGGCATGAAACAACTTTCAAACTACTCATAATCATGTGGAAAATTATACTAAGATGTTTCCATTAGGTTTGCCGCAAGTACTTTGGTGTAAAGTTGAAATGTGTACCATTTGTATTCCCAGAGCATTGTATGCACTGACAAAGCAACTTTTTTCTCTTGCTGTTCGGAGGCATGAAGCAACTTTCAAACCATTCAGAATCATGTGGGAGGTTAAGCTAAGGTGTTTCCATCAGGTTTGCACTCTGCACTTTGTTGGAAAATTCAAATGTATTATACTTTAATTTCAAAGAATTGCATGCACTTAGAAAACAGCTTTTTTGTCTTGCTGTACAGAGGGATGAAACAACATTCAAACTACTCAGAATCATGTCGGAAGTTAACTTAAAATGTTTCCATCAGGTTTGCACTACGCTCTTTGGTTGAAAATTGAAATGTACACTACTTTAATGTCAGAACATTGTAAGCACTCAGAAAACAACTTTTTTGTCTTTATGTCCAGAGGCATGAAACAACTTTCAGACATCTCAGAATCATGTGGGAAGTTAACCTAAAGTGTTTCCATTAGGTTTGCAGTAAGTACTTTGGTGTAAAATTGAAATGTATGCTATTAGTATTGTCACAGCATTGTATGCACTGAGATAACAACTTTTTTGTCCTGATGTGTACAGGCATGAAACAACTTTCAAACTACTCATAATCATGTGGAAAGTTAACCTAAGGTGTTTCCATTAGGTTTGCCACAAGTACTTTGGTGTAAAGTTGAAATGTGTACCATTTGTATTCCCAGAGCATTGTATGCACTGACAAAGCAACTTTTTTATCTTGCTGTTCAGAAGCATGAAGCAACTTTCAAACCATTCAGAATCATGTGGGAGGTTAACCTAAGGTGTTTCCATCAGGTTTGCACTCTGCACTTTGTTGGAAAATTCAAATGTATTATACTTTAATTTCAAAGAATTGCATGCACTTAGAAAACAGCGTTTTTGTCTTGCTGTACAGAGGGATGAAACAATTTTCAAACTACTCAGAATCATGTGGGAAGTTAACTTAAAATGTTTCCATCAGGTTTGCACTATGCTCTTTGGTGGAAAATTGAAATGTACACTACTTTAATGTCAGAACACAGTAAGCACTCAGACAACAACTTTTTTGTCTTTTTGTCCAGAGGCATGAAACAACTTTCAGACTTCTCAGAATTATGTGGGAAGTGAACCTAGGGTGTTTCCATTAGGTTTGCAGTAAGTACTTTGGTGGAAAATTGAAATGTATACTACTTTAATGTTAGAACATTGTATGCACTGAGATAACAACTTATTTGTCTTGATGTGTAGAGGCATGAAACAACTTTCAAACTGCTCATAATCATGTGGGAAGTTAACCTAAGCTGTATCCATTAGGTTTTCAGTAAGTACTTTGGTGTAAAATTGAAATGTATGCCATTAGTATTCTCACATCATTGTATGCACTGAGATAACAACTTTTTTGTCCTGATGTGTACAGGCATGAAAAAACTTTCAAACTACTCATAATCATGTGGAAAGTTAAACTAAGGTGTTTCCATTAGGTTAACAGCAAGTACTTTGGTGTAAAGTTGAAATGTGTACTATTTGCATTACCAAAGCTTTGTATGCACTTAGAAAACAACTTTTTTGTCTTGCTGTTCAGAGGCATGAAACAACGTTCAAACCATTCAGAATCATGTGGGAAGTTAAGCTAAGGTCTTTCTATCAGGTTTGCACTCTGCACTTTGGTGGAAAATTCAAATGTATACTACTTTAATTTCAAACATTGCATGCACTTAGAAAACAACTTTTTTGTCTTGCTGTACAGAGGGATGGAACAACTTTCAAACTACTCAGAAATATGTGGGAAGTTAACTTAAAATGTTTCTAATAAGTTTGCAATATGCTCTTTGGAGGAAAATTGAAATGTACACTATTTTATGTCAGAACATTGTAAGCACTCAGAAAACAACATTTTTGTCTTTATGTCCAGAGGCATGAAACAACTTTCAGACATCTCAGAATCATGTGGGAAGTTAACCTAAGGTGTTTCCATTAGGTTTGCAGTAAGTACTTTGGTGTAAAATTGAAATCTATGCTATTAGTATTGTCACAGCATTGTATGCACTGAGATAACAACTTTTTTGTCCTGATGTGTACAGGCATGAAACAACTTTCAAACTACTCATAATCATGTGGAAAGTTAAACTAAGGTGTTTCCATTAGGTTTGCCACAAGTACTTTGGTGTAAAGTTGAAATGTGTACCATTTGTATTCCCAGAGCATTGTATGCACTGACAAAGCAACTTTTTTATCTTGCTGTTCAGAAGCATGAAGCAACTTTCAAACCATTCAGAATCATGTGGGAGGTTAACCTAAGGTGTTTCCATCAGGTTTGCACTCTGCACTTTGTTGGAAAATTCAAATGTATTATACTTTAATTTCAAAGAATTGCATGCACTTAGAAAACAGCGTTTTTGTCTTGCTGTACAGAGGGATGAAACAACTTTCAAACTACTCAGAATCATGTGGGAAGTTAACTTAAAATGTTTCCATCAGGTTTGCACTATGCTCTTTGGTGGAAAATTGAAATGTACACTACTTTAATGTCAGAACACAGTAAGCACTCAGACAACAACTTTTTTGTCTTTTTGTCCAGAGGCATGAAACAACTTTCAGACTTCTCAGAATTATGTGGGAAGTGAACCTAGGGTGTTTCCATTAGGTTTGCAGTAAGTACTTTGGTGGAAAATTGAAATGTATACTACTTTAATGTTAGAACATTGTATGCACTGAGATAACAACTTATTTGTCTTGATGTGTAGAGGCATGAAACAACTTTCAAACTGCTCATAATCATGTGGGAAGTTAACCTAAGCTGTATCCATTAGGTTTTCAGTAAGTACTTTGGTGTAAAATTGAAATGTATGCCATTAGTATTCTCACATCATTGTATGCACTGAGATAACAACTTTTTTGTCCTGATGTGTACAGGCATGAAAAAACTTTCAAACTACTCATAATCATGTGGAAAGTTAAACTAAGGTGTTTCCATTAGGTTAACAGCAAGTACTTTGGTGTAAAGTTGAAATGTGTACTATTTGCATTACCAAAGCTTTGTATGCACTTAGAAAACAACTTTTTTGTCTTGCTGTTCAGAGGCATGAAACAACGTTCAAACCATTCAGAATCATGTGGGAAGTTAAGCTAAGGTCTTTCTATCAGGTTTGCACTCTGCACTTTGGTGGAAAATTCAAATGTATACTACTTTAATTTCAAACATTGCATGCACTTAGAAAACAACTTTTTTGTCTTGCTGTACAGAGGGATGGAACAACTTTCAAACTACTCAGAAATATGTGGGAAGTTAACTTAAAATGTTTCTAATAGGTTTGCAATATGCTCTTTGGAGGAAAATTGAAATGTACACTATTTTATGTCAGAACATTGTAAGCACTCAGAAAACAACATTTTTGTCTTTATGTCCAGAGGTATGAAACAACTTTCAGACATCTCAGAATCATGTGGGAAGTTAACCTAAGGTGTTTCCATTAGGTTTGCAGTAAGTACTTTGGTGTAAAATTGAAATCTATGCTATTAGTATTGTCACAGCATTGTATGCACTGAGATAACAACTTTTTTGTCCTGATGTGTACAGGCATGAAACAACTTTCAAACTACTCATAATCATGTGGAAAGTTAAACTAAGGTGTTTCCATTAGGTTTGCCACAAGTACTTTGGTGTAAAGTTGAAATGTGTACCATTTGTATTCCCAGAGCATTGTATGCACTGACAAAGCAACTTTTTTATCTTCCTGTTCAGAGGCATGAAGCAACTTTCAAACCATTCAGAATCATGTGGGAGGTTAAGCTAAGGTGTTTCTATCAGGTTTGCACTCTGCACTTTGGTGGAAAATTCAAATGTATACTACTTTAATTTCAAACATTTCATGCACTTAGAAAACAACTTTTTTGTCTTGCTGTACAGAGGGATGGAACAACTTTCAAACTACTCAGAATCATGTGGGAAGTTAACTTAAAATGTTTCAAATAGGTTTGCAATATGCTCTTTGGTGGAAAATTGAAATGTAGACTACTTTATGTCAGAACATTGTAAGCACTCAGAAAACAACATTTTTGTCTTTATGTCCAGAGGCATGAAACAACTTTCAGACATCTCAGAATCATGTGGGAAGTGTTTCCATTAGGTTTGCAGTAAGTACGTTGGTGGAAAATTGAAATGTATACTACTTTAATGTCAGAACATTGTATGCACAGAGATAACAACTTTTTTGTCTTGATATGTAGAGGCATGAAACAACTTTCAAACTGCTCATAATCGTGTGGAAAGTAAACCTAAGGTGTTTCCATTAGGTTTGCAGTAAGTACTTTGGTGTAAAATTGAAATGTGTGCTATTAGTATTGTCACAGCATTGTATGCACTGAGATAACAAATTTTTGGTCCTGATGTGTAGAGGCATGTAACAACTTTCAAACTACACATAATCATGTGGGAAGTTAACTTAAAATGTTTCCATCAGGTTTGCACTATGCCCTTTGGTGGAACGTTCAAATGTATACTACTTTAATGTCAGAACATTGTATGCACAGAGATAACAACTTTTTTGTCTTGATATGTAGAGGCATGAAACAACTTTCACTCATCTCAGAATCATGTGGAAAGTTAAACTAAGGTGTTTCCATTAGGTTTGCAGCAAGTACTTTGGTGCAAAGTTGAAATGTGTACTATTTGTATTGCCAAAGCATTGTATGCACTGAGAAAACAACTTTTTTGTCTTGCTGTTCAGAGGCATGAAACAACTTTCAAACCATTCAGAATCATGTGGGAAGTTAAGCTAAGGTGTTTCTATCATGTTTGCAGTCTGCACTTTGGTGGAACGTTCAAATGTATACTACTTTAAATTCAAAGCATTGCATGCACTTAGAAAACAACTTTTTTGTCTTGCTGTACAGAGGGATGAAACAACTTTCAAACTACACATAATCATGTGGAAAGTTAAATTACAGTGTTTCCATTAGGTTTGCAGTAAGTACTTTGGTGTAAAATTGAAATGTATGTTATTAGCATTGTCAAACCATTGTATGCACTGAGATAACAACTTTTTTGTCCTGATGTGTACAGGTATGAAACGACTTTCAAACTACTCATGATCATGTGGAAAGTTATACTAAGGTGTTTCCATTAGGTTTGCAGTAAGTACTTTGGTGTAAAGTTGAAATGTGTACTGTTTGTACTGCCAAAGCATTGTAAGCACTGAGAAAAAAACTTTTTTGTCTTGCTGTTCAGAGGCATGAAACAACTTTCAAACCATTCAGAATCATGTGGGAAGTTAAGGTAAGGTGTTTCCATCAGGTTTGCTCTCTGCACTTTGGTGGAAAATTCAAATGTATTCTACTTTATTTTCCAGGAATTGCATGCCCTTAGAAAACAGCTTTTTTGTCTTGCTGTACAGAGGAATGAAATAACTTTCAAACTACTCTGAATCATGTGGGAAGTTAACTTAAAATGTTTCCATCAGGTATGCACTATGCTCTTTGGTGGAAAATTGAAATGTACACTATTTTAATGTCAGAACATTGTAAGCACTCAGAAAACAACTTTTTTGTCTTTATGTCCGGAGGCATGAAACAACTTTCAGACATCTCAGAATCATGTGGGAAGTTAACCTAAGGTGTTTCCATTAGGATTGCAGTAAGTACTTTGGTGTAAAATTGAAATGTATGCTATTAGTATTGTCAAAGCATTGTAAGCACTGAGATAACAACTTTTTTGTCGTGATGTGTACAGGCATGAAACAACTTGCAAACTACTCATAATCATGTTGAAAGTTAAACTAAGGCGTTTCCATTAGGTTTGCAGCAAATACTTTGGTGTAAAGTTGAAATGTGTACTATTTGCATTGCGAAAGTATTGTATGCCCTTAGAAAACAACTTTTTTGTCTTGCTGTTCAGAAGCATGAAACAACTTTCAAACCGTTCAGAATCATGTGGGAAGTTAACTTAAAATGTTTCCATTAGGTTTGAACTATGCTCTTTGCTGGAAAATTGAAATGTATACTACTTTAATGTCAGAACATAGGAAGAACTCAGAAAACAACTTTTTTGTCTTTCTGTCCAGAGGCATGAAACAACTTTCAGATATCTCAGAAACATGCAGGCAGTTAACCTAAGGTGTATCCATTAGGTTTGCAGTAAGTGTTTTGGTGTAAAATTGAAATGTATGCTATTAGTATTTTCAAAGCCTTGTATGCACTGAGATAACAACTTTTTTGTTTTGATGTGTAGAGGCATGAAACAACTTTCAAACTGCTCATAATCATGTGGGAAGTTAACCTAACGTGTTTACATTAGGTTTGCAGTAAGTACTTTGGTGTAAAGTTGAAATTTGTACCATTTGTATTGCCAAAGCATTGTATGCACTGACAAAACAACTTTTTTGTCTTGCTGTTCAGAGGCATGAAACAACTTTCAAACCATTCAGAATCATGTGGGAGGTTAAGCTAACGTGTTTCCATCAGGTTTGCACTCTGCACTTTGGTGGAAAATTCAAATGTATTATACTTTAATTTCAAAGAATTGCATGCACTTAGAAAACAGATTTTTTGTCTTGCTGTACAGAGGGATGAAACAACTTTCAAACTACTCAGAATCATGTCGGAAGCTAACTTAAAAGGGTTCCATCAGGTTTGCACTCTGCACTTTGTTGGAAAATTCAAATGTATACTACTTTAATTTCAAAGCATTGCATGCACTTAGAAAACAACTTTTTTGTCTTGCTGTACAGAGGGATGAAACAACTTTCAAACTACTCAGAAGCATGTGGGAAGTTAACTTAAAATGTTTCCATCAGGTTTGCACTATGCACTTTGGTGGAAAATTGTAATGTATACTACTTTAATGTCAGAACATTCTATGCACTGAGAAAACAACTTTTTTGTCTTTATGTGTAGAGGCATGAAACAACTTTCAGACATCTTAGGATCATGTGAGAAGTTAACCTAAGGCATTTCCATTAGGTTTGCAGTAAGTGCTTTGGTGCGAAATTGAAATGTATACTATTAGTATTGTCAAAGCATTGTATGCACTGAGATAACAACTTTTTTGTCTTGATGTGTAGAGGCATAAAACAACTTTCAAACTCCTCATAATCATGTGGGAAGTTAACCTAAGGTTTTTCCATTAGGTTTGCAGTAAGTACTTTGGTGTAAATTTGAAATGTATACTATATGTATTGTCAAAGCATTGTATTCACTGAGAAATCAACTTTTTTGTCTTTATGTGCAGAGGCATGAAACAACTTTCAAACTACTCATAATCATGTGCAAAGTAAACCTAAGGTGTCTCCATTAGGATTGCAGTAAGTACTTTGGTGTAAAATTGAAATGTATGCTATTAGTATTGTCAAAGCATTGTAAGCACTGAGATAACAACTTTTTTGTCGTGATGTGTACAGGCATGAAACAACTTGCAAACTACTCATAATCATGTTGAAAGTTAAACTAAGGCGTTTCCATTAGGTTTGCAGCAAATACTTTGGTGTAAAGTTGAAATGTGTACTATTTGCATTGCGAAAGTATTGTATGCCCTTAGAAAACAACTTTTTTGTCTTGCTGTTCAGAAGCATGAAACAACTTTCAAACCGTTCAGAATCATGTGGGAAGTTAACTTAAAATGTTTCCATTAGGTTTGAACTATGCTCTTTGCTGGAAAATTGAAATGTATACTACTTTAATGTCAGAACATAGGAAGAACTCAGAAAACAACTTTTTTGTCTTTCTGTCCAGAGGCATGAAACAACTTTCAGATATCTCAGAAACATGCAGGCAGTTAACCTAAGGTGTATCCATTAGGTTTGCAGTAAGTGTTTTGGTGTAAAATTGAAATGTATGCTATTAGTATTTTCAAAGCCTTGTATGCACTGAGATAACAACTTTTTTGTTTTGATGTGTAGAGGCATGAAACAACTTTCAAACTGCTCATAATCATGTGGGAAGTTAACCTAACGTGTTTACATTAGGTTTGCAGTAAGTACTTTGGTGTAAAGTTGAAATTTGTACCATTTGTATTGCCAAAGCATTGTATGCACTGACAAAACAACTTTTTTGTCTTGCTGTTCAGAGGCATGAAACAACTTTCAAACCATTCAGAATCATGTGGGAGGTTAAGCTAACGTGTTTCCATCAGGTTTGCACTCTGCACTTTGGTGGAAAATTCAAATGTATTATACTTTAATTTCAAAGAATTGCATGCACTTAGAAAACAGATTTTTTGTCTTGCTGTACAGAGGGATGAAACAACTTTCAAACTACTCAGAATCATGTCGGAAGCTAACTTAAAAGGGTTCCATCAGGTTTGCACTCTGCACTTTGTTGGAAAATTCAAATGTATACTACTTTAATTTCAAAGCATTGCATGCACTTAGAAAACAACTTTTTTGTCTTGCTGTACAGAGGGATGAAACAACTTTCAAACTACTCAGAAGCATGTGGGAAGTTAACTTAAAATGTTTCCATCAGGTTTGCACTATGCACTTTGGTGGAAAATTGTAATGTATACTACTTTAATGTCAGAACATTCTATGCACTGAGAAAACAACTTTTTTGTCTTTATGTGTAGAGGCATGAAACAACTTTCAGACATCTTAGGATCATGTGAGAAGTTAACCTAAGGCATTTCCATTAGGTTTGCAGTAAGTGCTTTGGTGCGAAATTGAAATGTATACTATTAGTATTGTCAAAGCATTGTATGCACTGAGATAACAACTTTTTTGTCTTGATGTGTAGAGGCATAAAACAACTTTCAAACTCCTCATAATCATGTGGGAAGTTAACCTAAGGTTTTTCCATTAGGTTTGCAGTAAGTACTTTGGTGTAAATTTGAAATGTATACTATATGTATTGTCAAAGCATTGTATTCACTGAGAAATCAACTTTTTTGTCTTTATGTGCAGAGGCATGAAACAACTTTCAAACTACTCATAATCATGTGCAAAGTAAACCTAAGGTGTCTCCATTAGGTTTGCAGTAAGTACTTTGGTGTAAAATTGAAATGTATGCTATTAGTATTGTGAAAGCATTGTATGCACTGAGAAAACAACTTTTTTGTCTTACTGTTCAGAGGCATGAAACGACTTTCAAACCATTCAGAATCATGTGGGAAGTTAAGCTAAAGTATTTCCATCAGGTTTGCACTCTGCACTTTGGTGGAAAATTGAAATGTATACTACTTTAATGTCAAAGCATTGCATGCACTTAGAAAACAACTTTTTGTCTTGCTGTACAGTGGCATGAAACAACTTTCAAACTGCTCAGAATCATGTGGGAAGTTAACTTAAAATGTTTCCATCAGGTTTGCAATATGTACTTTGGAGGAAAATTGAAATGTATACTACTTTAAAGTCAGAACATTATATGCACTGAGAAATCAACTTTTTTATCTTTAAGTGCAGAGGCATGAAACAACTTTCAGATAACTCAGAATCATGTGGGAAGTTAACCTAAGGTGTTTCCATTAGGTTTGCAGTAAGTGCTTTGGTTCGAAATTGAAATGTATACTATTAGTATTGCCAAAGTATTGTATGCACTGAGATAACAAGTTTTTGTCTTGATGTGTAGAGAAATAAAACAACTTTCAAACTCCTCATAATCATGTTGGAAGTTAACTAAGGTGTTTCCATTACGTTTGCAGTAAGTGTTTTGATGTAAAATTGAAATGTGTACTATTTGTATTGCCAATGTATTGTATGCACTGAGAAAACAACTTTTTTGTCTTGCAGTTCAGAGGCATGAAACAACTTTGAAACCATTCAGAATCATGTGGGTAGGTAACGTATTGTATTTCCATTAGGTTTGCAGTAAGTACTTTGGTGTAAAATTGAAATGTATGCTATTAGTATTGTTAAAGCATGGTATGCACTGAGATAACAACTTTTTTATCTTGACGTGTAGAGGCATGAAGCAACTTTCAAACTGCTTATAATCATGTGCAAAGTTAACCTACGGTGTTTCCATTAGGTTTGCAGTAAGCACTTTGGTGTAAAATTGAAATGTGTACCATTTGTATTGCCAAAGCATTGTATGCACTGAGAAAACAACTTTTTTGTCTTGCTGTACAGAGGCATGAAATAACTTTCAGAAATCTCAGAATCATGTGGGAAGTTAACCTAAAATATTTCCATCCGATTTGCAGTATGCACTTCCGTGGAAAATTGAAATGGATACTACTTTAATGTCAGAACATTGTATGCACTGAGAAAACAACTTTTTTGTCTTTATGTCCAGAGGCATGAAACAACTTTCAGAAATCTGAGAATGTTGTGGGAAGTTACCCAAAGTTGTTTCATGCACTTTGAAAACAAGATGTTTGTCTTGATGGGCAGAGGTATGAAACAGCCTTCAGACATCTCAAAATCATCTGGGAAGTTACCCAAAGGTGTTTCCATTAGGTTTGCAGTAAGTGATTTGGTGTAAAATTGACATGTGTACTATTTGTATTGCCAAAGCATTGTATGCACTGAAAACAAATTTTTTGTCTTGCTGTTCAGAGGCATGAAACAACTTTCAAACTACTCCGAGTCATGTGGGAAGTTAACTAAAAATGTTTCCATCAGGTTTGCAATATGCACTTTGGTGGAAAATTGAAATGTACACTACTTTAATGTCAAAGCATTGCATGCACTTAGAAAACAACTTTCTTGTGTTGCTGTACAGAGGCATGAAACAACTTTCAAACTACTCAGAATCATGTGGGAAGTTAACTTAAAATGTTTCCATCAGGTTTGCAATATGCACTTTGGTGGAAAATAGAAATGTATACTATTAGTATTGTCAAAGCCTTGTATGCACTGAGATAACAACTTTTTTGTCTTGATGTGTAGAGGCATAAAACAACTTTCAAACTCCTCATAATCAGGTGGGAAGTTAACCTAAGGTGTTTTCATTAGGTTTGCAGTAAGTACTTTGGTGTAAAATTGAAATGTATACTATGTGTATTGTCAAAGCACTGTATTCAGTTAGAAATCAACTTTTTTATCTTTATGTGCAGAGACATGAAGGAACTTTCAGACATCTCAGAATCATGTGGGAAGTTAATGTATTGTATTTCCATTAGGATTGCAGTAAGTACTTTGGTGTAAAATTGAAATGTATGCTTTTCGTATTGTCAAAGTATAGTATGCACTGAGATAACAACTTTTTTGTCTTGACGTGTAGAGGCATGAAGCAACTTTCAAACTGCTTATAATCTTGTGCAAAGTTAACCTATGGTGTTTCCATTAGGTTTGCAGTAAGTACTTTGGTGTAAAATTGAAATGTGTACCATTTGTATTGCCAAAGCATTGTATGCACTGAGAAAGCAACCTTTTTGTCTTGCTGTACAGAGGCATGAAACAACTTTCAGAAATCTCAGAATCATGCGGGAAGTTAACTTAGACTGTTTCCATCAGGTTTGCAGTATGCACTTTCGTGGAAAATTGAAATGGATACTACTTTAATGTCAGAACATTGTATGCACTGAGAAAACAACTTTTTTGTCTTTATGTCCAGAGGCATGAAACAACTTTCAGACATCTCAGAATCATCTGGGAAGTTAACCAAAGGTGTTTCCATTAGGTTTGCAGCAAGTACTTTGGTGTAAAATTGAAATGTATACTATTAGCATTGTCAAAGCCTTGTATGCACTGAGATAACAAGTTTTTTGTCTTGATGTGTAGAGGTATAAAAAAACGTTCAAACTCCTCATAGTCATGTGGGAAGTTAACCAAAGGTGTTTCCATTAGGTTTGCAGTAAGTACTTTGGTGGAAAATTGAAATTTGTACTACTTTAATGTGAGAACATTGTATGCACAGAGATAACAACTTTTTTGTCTTGATATGTAGAGGCATGAAACAACTTTCAAACTGCTCATAATCGTGTGGAAAGTAAACGTAAGGTGTTTGCATTAGGTTTGCAGTAAGTACTTTGGTGTAAAATTGAAATGAGTGCTATTAGTATTGTCACAGCATTGTATGCACTGAGATAACAACTTTTTTGTCCTGATGTGTACAGGCATGAAACAACTTTCAAACTACACATAATCATGTGGAAAGTTAACTTAAAATGTTTCCATCAGGTTTGCAGTATGCACTTTGGTGGAAAATTGAAATGTATACTAATTTAATGTCAGAACATTTTATGCACTGAGATAACAACTTTTTTGTCTGGGTATGTAGAGGCATGAAACAACTTTCAAACTGCTCATAATCATGTGGGAAGTAAACCTAAGGTGTTTCCATTAGGTTTGCAGTAAGTACTTTGGTGTAAAATTGAAATGTATGCTATTAGAACTGTCAAAGCATTGTATGCACTGAGAAAACAACTTTTTTGTCTTGCTGTTCAGAGTCATGAAACAACTTTCAAATTATTCAGAATCATGTGGGAAGTTAAGCAAAGGTGTTTCAATCAGGTTTGCACTCTGCACTTTTGTGGAAAATTCATATGTATTATTCTTTAATTTCAAAGAATTGCATGCTCTTAGAAAACAGCTTTTTTGTATTGCTGTACAGAGGGATGAAACAACTTTCAAACTACTCAGAATCATGTGGGAAGTTAACTTAAAATGTTTCCATGAGGTTTGCATTATGCTCCTTGGTGGAAAATTGAAATGTACACTACTTTAATGTCAGAACATTGTAAGCACTCGGAAAACAACTTTTTTCTCTTTATGTCCAGAGGCATGAAACAACATTCAGACATCTCAGAATCATGTGGGAAGTTAACCTAAGCTGTTTCCATTAGGTTTGCAGTAAGTACTTTGGTGTGAAATTGAGATGTATGTTATTAGTATTGCTAAACCATTGTATGCACTGAGATAACAACTTTTTTGTCTTGATATGTAGAGGCATGAAACAACTTTCAAACTGCTCATAATCATGTGGAAAGTAAACCTAAGGTGTTTCCATTAGGTTTGCAGTAAGTAGTTTGGTGTAAAATTGAAATGTATGCTATTAGTATTGTCACAGCATTGTATGCACTGAAATAACAACTTTTTTGTCTTGATGTGTACAGGCATGAAACAACTTTCAAACTACTCATAATCATGTGGAAAGTTATACTAAGGTGTTTCCATTAGGTTTGCAGTAAGTACTTTGGTGTAAAGTTCAAATGTGTTCTATTTGTATTGCCAAGGCATTGTAAGCACTGAGAAAACAACTTTTTTGTCTTGCTGTTCAGAGGCATGAAACAACTATCAAATTATTCAGAATCATGTGGGAAGTTCAGCTAAGGTGTTTCCATCAGGTTTGCACTCTGCAGGTTTGTGGAAAATTCAAATGTATTATTCTTTATTTTCAAAGAATTGCATGCACTTAGAAAACAGCTTTTTTGTCTTGCTGTACAGAAGGATGAAACAACTTTCAAACTACTCAGAATCATGTGGGAAGTTAACTTAAAATGTTTCCATCAGGTTTGCCCTATGCTCTTTGGTGGAAAATTGAAATGTACACTACTTTATGTCAGAACATTGTAAGCACTCAGAAAACAACATTTTTGTCTTTATGTCCAGAGGCATGAAACAACTTTCACACATCACAGAATCATGTGGAAAGTTAAACTAAGGTGTTTCCATTAGGTTTGCAGCAAGTACTTTGGTGTAAAGTTGAAATCTGTACTATTTGTATTGCCAAAGCTTTGTATGCACTGAGAAAACAACTGTTTTGTCTTGCTGTTCAGAGGCATGAAACAACTTTCAAACCATTCAGAATCATGTGGGAAGTTAAGCTAAGGTGTTTCTATCATGTTTGCACTCTGCACTTTGGTGGAAAGTTCAAATGTATACTAGTTTAAATTCAAAGCATTGCATGCACTTAGAAAACAACTTTTTTGTCTTGCTGTACAGAGGGATGAAACAACTTTCAAACTACACATAATCATGTGGAAAGTTAAACTAAGGTGTTTCCATTAGGTTTGCAGAAAGTCTTTGGTGTAAAGTTGAAATGTGTACTATTTGTATTGCGAAAGTATTGTATGCTCTTAAAAAACAACTTCTTTGTCTTGCTGTTCAGAAGCATGAAACAACTTTCAAACCGTTCAGAATCATGTGGGATGTTAACTTAAAATGTTTCCATTAGGTTTGAACTATGCTCTTTGGTGGAAAATTGAAATGTATACAACTTTAATGTCAAAACATTGTATGCACTGAGATAACAACTTTTTTGTCTTGATATGTAGAGGCATGAAAGAACTTTCAAACTACTCATAATCATGTGGAAAGTTATACTAAGGTGTTTCCATTACGTTTGCAGTAAGAACTTTGGTGTAAACTTCAAATGCGTTCTATATGTATTGCCAAGGCATTGTAAGCACTGAGAAAACAACTTTTTTGTCTTGCTGTTCAGAGGCATGAAACAACTATCAAATTATTCAGAATCATGTGGGAAGTTAAGCTAAGGTGTTTCCATCAGGTTTGCACTCTGCATGTTTGTGGAAAATTCAAATGTATTATTCTTTAATTTCAAAGAATTGCATGCACTTAGAAAACAGCTTTTTTGTCTTGCTGTACAGAAGGATGAAACAACTTTCAAACTACTCAGAATCATGTGGGAAGTTAACTTAAAATGTTTCCATCAGGTTTGCACTATGCTCTTTGGTGGAAAATTGAAATGTACACTACTTTAATGTCAGAACATTGTAAGCACTCAGAAAACAACTTTTTTGTTTTTATGTCCGGAGGCATGAAACAACTTTCAGACATCTCAGAATCATGTGGGAAGTTAACCTAAGGTGTTTCCATTAGGTTTGCAGTAAGTACTTTGGTGGAAAATTGAAATGTATACTACTTTATTGTCAGAACATTGTATGCACAGAGATAACAACTTTTTTGTCTTGATATGTAGAGGCATGAAACAACTTTCAAACTGCTCATAATCGTGTGGAAAGTAAACCTAAGGTGTTTCCATTAGGTTTGCAGTAAGTACTTTGGTGTAAAATTGAAATGTGTGCTATTAGTATTGTCACAGCATTGTATGCACTGAGATAACAAATTTTTGGTCCTGATGTGTAGAGGCATGAAACAACTTTCAAACTACACATAATCATGTGGAAAGTTAACTTAAAATGTTTCCATCAGGTTTGCAGTATGCACTTTGGTGGAAAATTGAAATGTTTACTACTTTAATGTCAGAACATTGTATGCACTGTGATAACAACTTTTTTGTCTGAATATGTAGAGGCATGAAACAACTTTCAAACTGCTCATAATCATGTGGAAAGTAAACCTAAGGTGTTTCCATTAGGTTTGCAGTAAGTACTTTGGTGTAAAATTGAAATGTATGCTATTAGTATTGTCAAAGCATTGTATGCACTGAGATAACAACTTTTTTGTCCTGATGTGTGCAGGCATGAAACAACTTTCAAACTACACATAATGATGTGGAAAGTTAAACTAAGCTGTTTCCATTAGGTTTGCAGTAAGTACTTTCGTGTAAAGTTCAAATGTGTTCTATTTGTATTGCCAAAGCATTGTAAGCACTGAGAAAACAACTTTCTTGTCTTGCTGTTCAGAGTCATGAAACAACTTTCAAATTATTCAGAATCATGTGGGAAGTTAAGCTAAGGTGTTTCCATCAGGTTTGCACTCTGCACTTCTGTGGAAAATTTATAAGTATTATTCTTCATTTTCAAAGAATTGCATGCACTTAGAAAACAGCTTTTTTGTATTGCTGTACAGAGGGATGAAACAACTTTCAAACTACTCAGAATCATGTGGGAAGTTAACTTAAAATGTTTCCATGAGGTTTGCATTATGCTTTTTGGTGGAAAATTGAAATGTACACTACTTTAATGTCAGAACATTGTAAGCACTCAGAAAACAACTTTTTTCTCTTTATGTCCAGAGGCATGAAACAACTTTCAGACATCTCAGAATCATGTGGGAAGTTAACCTAAGGTGTTTCCATTAGGTTTGCAGTAAGTACTTTGGTGTAAACTTGAGATGTATGTTATTAGTATTGTCAAACCATTGTATGCACTGAGATAACAACTTTTTTATCTTGATATGTAGAGGGATGAAACAACTTTCAAACTACTCATAATCATGTGGAAAGTTATACTAAGGTGTTTCCATTAGGTTTGCAGTAAGTACTTTGGTGTAAAGTTCAAATGTGTTTTATTTGTATTGCCAAGGCATTGTAAGCACTGAGAAAACAACTTTTTTGTCTTGCTGTTCAGAGGTTTGAAACAACTATCAAATTATTCAGAATCATGTGGGAACTTAAGCTAAGGTGTTTCCATCAGGGTTGCACTCTGCACGTTTGTGGAAAATTCAAATGTATTATTCTTTAATTTCAAAGATTTGCAAGCACTTAGAAAACAGCTTTTTTGTCTTGCTGTACAGAAGGATGAAACAACTTTCAAACTACTCAGAATCATGTGGGAAGTTAACTTAAAATGTTTCCATCAGGTTTGCACTATGCCCTTTGGTGGAAAATTGAAATGTACACTACTTTATTTCGGAACAGTGTAAGCACTCAGAAAACAACATTTTTGTCTTTATGTCCAGAGGCATGAAACAACTTTCACACATCTCAGAATCATGTGGGAAGTTAACCTAAGGTGTTTCCATTAGGTTTGCAGTAAGTACTTTGGTGTAAAATTGAAATGTATGCTATTAGTATTGTCACAACATTGTATGCACTGAGATAACAACTGTTTTGTCCTGGTGTATACAGGCATGAAACAACTTTCAAACTACTCATAATCATGTGGGAAGTTAACTTAAAATGTTTTCATCAGGTTTGACCTGTGCTCTTTGGTGGAAAATTGAAATGTACACTACTTTATGTCAGAACATTGTAAGCACTCAGAAAACAACATTTTTGTCTTTATGTCCAGAGGCATGAAACAACTTTCACTCATCTCAGAATCATGTGGAAAGTTAAACTAAGGTGTTTCCATTACGTTTGCAGTAAGAACTTTGGTGTAAACTTCAAATGCGTTCTATTTGTATTGCCAAAGCATTGTATGCACTGAGAAAACAACTTTTTTGTCTTGCTGTTCAGAGGCATGAAACAACTTTCAAACCATTCAGAATCATGTGGGAAGTTAAGCTAAGGTGTTTCTATCATGTTTGCACTCTGCACTTTGGTGGAAAGTTCAAATCTATACTACTTTAAATTCAAAGCATTGCATGCACTTAGAAAACAACTTTTTTGTCTTGCTGTACAGAGGGATGAAACAACTTTCAAACTACACATAATCATGTGGAAAGTTAAACTAAAGTGTTTCCATTAGGTTTGCAGCAAGTACTTTGGTGTAAAGTTGAAATGTGTACTATTTGTATTGCGAAAGTATTGTATGCCCTTAAAAAACAACTTTTTTGTCTTGCTGTTCAGAAGCATGAAACAACTTTCAAACCGTTCAGAATCATGTGGGATGTTAACTTAAAATGTTTCCATTAGGTTTGAATTATGCTCTTTGGTGGAAAATTGAAATGTATACAACTTTAATGTCAGAACATTGTATGCACTGAGGTAACAACTTTTTTGTGTTGATATGTAGAGTCATGAAACTATTTTCAAACTACTCATAATCATGTGGAAAGTTGAACTAATGTGTTTCCATCAGGTTTGCAGCAAGTACTTTGGTGTAAAGTTGAAATTTGTACCATTTGTATTGCCAAAGCATTGTATGCACTGACAAAACAACTTTTTTGTCTTGCTGTTCAGAGGCATGAAAAAACTTTCAAACCATTCAGAATCATGTGGGAGGTTAAGCTAAGGTGTTTCCATCAGGTTTGCACTCTGCACTTTGGTGGAAAATTCAAATGTATTATACTTTAATTTCAAAGAATTGCATGCACTTAGAAAACAACTTTTTTGTCTTGCTGTACAGAGGGATGAAACAACTTTCAAACTACTCAGAATCATGTGGGAAGTTAACTTAAAATGTTTCCATCAGGTTTGCACTATGCACTTTGGTGGAAAATTGAAATGTATACTACTTTAATGTCAGAACATTGTATGCACTGAGATAACAACTTTTTTGTCTTGATATGTAGAGGCATGAAACAACTTTCAAACTGCTCATAATCATGTGGAAAGTAAACCTTAGGTGTTTCCATTAGGTTTGCAGTAAGTACTTTGGTGTAAAATTGAAATGAATGCTATTAGTATTGTCAAAGCATTGTATGCACTGAGATAACAACTTTTTTGTCCTGATGTGTACAGGCAGGAAACAACTTTCAAACTACTCATAATCATGTGGAAAGTTATACTAAGGTGTTTCCATTAGGTTTGCAGTAAGTACTTTGGTGTAAAGTTCAAAGGTGTTCTATTTGTATTGCCAAAGCATTGTAAGCACTGAGAAAACAACTTTTTTGTCTTGCTCTTCAGAGGCATGAAACAACTTTCAAATTATTCAGAATCATGTGGGAAGTTAAGCTAAGGTGTTTCCATCAGGTTTGCACTCTGCACTTTTGTGGAAAATTCAAATGTATTATTCTTTAATTTCAAAGAATTGCATGGACTTAGAAAACAGCTTTTTTGTCTTGCTGTACAGAGGCATGAAACAACTTTCAAACTACTCAGAATCATGTGGGAAGTTAACTTAAAATGGTTCCATCAGGTTTGCAGTATGCACTTTGGTGGAAAATTGAAATGGACACTACTTTAATGTCAGAACATTCTATGCACTGAGAAAACAACTTTTTTGTCTTTATGTGTAGAGGCATGAAACAACTTTCAGACATCTTAGAATCATGTGGGAAGTTAACCTAAGGCATTTCTATTAGGTTTGCAGTAAGTGCTTTGGTGCGACATTGAAATGTATACTATTAGTATTGTCAAAGCATTGTATGCACTGAGATAACAACTTTTTTGTCTTGATGTGTAGAGGCATAAAACAACTTTCAAACTCCTCATAATCATGTGGGAAGTTAACCTAAGGTGTTTCCATTAGGTTTGCAGTAAGTACTTTGGTGTAAATTTGAAATGTATACTGTATGTATTGTCAAAGCATTGTATTCACTGAGAAATCAACTTTTTTGTCTTTATGTGGAGAGGCATGAAACAACTTTCAAACTACTCATAATCATGTGCAAAGTTAACCTAAGGTGTCTCCATTAGGTTTGCAGTAAGTACTTTGGTGTAAAATTGAAATGTATGCTATTAGTATTGTGAAAGCATTGTATGCACTGAGAAAACAACTTTTTTGTCTTACTGTTCAGAGGCATGAAACGACTTTCAAACCTTTCAGAATCATGTGGGAAGTTAAGCTAAAGTATTTCCATCAGGTTTGCGCTCTGCACTTTGGTGGAAAATTGAAATGTATACTACTTTAATGTCAAAGCATTGCATGCACTTAGAAAACAACTTTTTGTCTTGCTGTACAGTGGCATGAAACAACTTTCAAACTGCTCAGAATCATGTGGGAAGTTAACTTAAAATGTTTCCATCAGGTTTGCAATATGCACTTTGGAGGAAAATTGAAATGTATACTACTTTAAAGTCAGAACATTATATGCACTGAGAAATCAACTTTTTTATCTTTAAGTGCAGAGGCATGAAACAACTTTCAGATAACTCAGAATCATGTGGGAAGTTAACCTAAGGTGTTTCCATTAGGTTTGCAGTAAGTGCTTTGGTTCGAAATTGAAATGTATACTATTAGTATTGCCAAAGTATTGTATGCACTGAGATAACAAGTTTTTGTCTTGATGTGTAGAGAAATAAAACAACTTACAAACTCCTCATAATCATGTTGGAAGTTAACTAAGGTGTTTCCATTACGTTTGCAGTAAGTACTTTGGTGTAAATTTGAAATGTATACTATATGTATTGTCAAAGCATTGTATTCACTGAGAAATCAACTTTTTTGTCTTTATGTGCAGAGGCATGAAACAACTTTCAAACTACTCATAATCATGTGCAAAGTTAACCTAAGGTGTCTCCATTAGGTTTGCATTAAGTACTTTGGTGTAAAATTGAAATGTATGCTATTAGTATTGTGAAAGCATTGTATGCACTGAGAAAACAACTTTTTTGTCTTACTGTTAAGAGCCATGAAACGACTTTCAAACCATTCAGAATCATGTGGGAAGTTAAGCTAAAGTATTTCCATCAGGTTTGCACTCTGCACTTTGGTGGAAAATTGAAATGTATACTACTTTAATGTCAAAGCATTGCATGCACTTAGAAAACAACTTTTTGTCTTGCTGTACAGTGGCATGAAACAACTTTCAAACTGCTCAGAATCATGTGGGAAGTTAACTGAAAATGTTTCCATCAGGTTTGCAATATGCACTTTGGAGGAAAATTGAAATGTATACTACTTTAAAGTCAGAACATTATATGCACTGAGAAATCAACTTTTTTATCTTTAAGTGCAGAGGCATGAAACAACTTTCAGATAACTCAGAATCATGTGGGAAGTTAACCTAAGGTGTTTCCATTAGGTTTGCAGTAAGTGCTTTGGTTCGAAATTGAAATGTATACTATTAGTATTGCCAAAGTATTGTATGCACTGAGATAACAAGTTTTTGTCTTGATGTGTAGAGAAATAAAACAACTTTCAAACTCCTCATAATCATGTTGGAAGTTAACTAACGTGTTTCCATTACGTTTGCAGTAATTGTTTTGATGTAAAATTGAAATGTGTACTATTTGTATTGCCAATGTATTGTATGCACTGAGAAAACAACTTTTTTGTCTTGCAGTTCAGAGGCATGAAACAACTTTCAAACCATTCAGAATCATGTGGGTAGTTAACGTATTGTATTTCCATTAGGTTTGCAGTAAGTACTTTGGTGTAAAATTGAAATGTATGCTATTAGTATTGTCAAAGCATGGTATGCACTGAGATAACAACTTTTTTATCTTGACGTGTAGAGGCATGAAGCAACTTTGAAACTGCTTATAATCATGTGCAAAGTTAACCTACGGTGTTTCCATTAGGTTTGCAGTAAGTACTTTGGTGTAAAACTGAAATGTGTACCATTTGTATTGCCAAAGCATTGTATGCACTGAGAAAACAACTTTTTTGTCTTGCTGTACAGAGGCATGAAATAACTTTCAGAAATCTCAGAATCATGTGGGAAGTTAACCTAAAATGTTTCCATCCGATTTGCAGTATGCACTTCCGTGGAAAATTGAAATGGATACTACTTTAATGTCAGAACATTGTATGCACTGAGAAAACAACTTTTTTGTCTTTATGTCCAGAGGCATGAAACAACTTTCAGAAATCTGAGAATGTTGTGGGAAGTTACCCAAAGGTGTTTCATGCACTTTGAAAACAAGATGTTTGTCTTGATGGGCAGAGGTATGAAACAGCCTTCAGACATCTCAAAATCATCTGGGAAGTTACCCAAAGGTGTTTCCTTTAGGTTTGCAGTAAGTGATTTGGTGTAAAATTGAAATGTACAGTATTACTTTTGTCAAAGCATTGTATGCACTGAGATAACAACTTTTTTGTCCTGATGTGTGCAGGCATGAAACAACTTTCAAACTACTCATAATCATGTGGAAAGTTAACGTAAGGTGTTTCCATTAGGTTTGCAGTAAGTACTTTGGTGTAAAATTGACATGTGTACTATTTGTATTGCCAAAGCATTGTATGCACTGAAAACAAATTTTTTGTCTTGCTGTTCAGAGGCATGAAACAACTTTCAAACTACTCAGAATCATGTGGGAAGTTAACTTAAAATGGTTCCATCAGGTTTTCAGTATGCACTTTGGTGGAAAATTGAAATGGACACTACTTTAATGTCAGAACATTCTATGCACTGAGAAAACAACTTTTTTGTCTTTATGTGTAGAGGCATGAAACAACTTTCAGACATCTTAGAATCATGTGGGAAGTTAACCTAAGGCATTTCTATTAGGTTTGCAGTAAGTGCTTTGGTGCGAAATTGAAATGTATACTATTAGTATTGTCAAAGCATTGTATGCACTGAGATAACAACTTTTTTGTCTTGATGTGTAGAGGCATAAAACAACTTTCAAACTCCTCATAATCATGTGGGAAGTTAACCTAAGGTGTTTCCATTAGGTTTGCATTAAGTACGTTGGTGTAAATTTGAAATGTATACTATATGTATTGTCAAAGCATTGTATTTACTGAGAAATCAACTTTTTTGTCTTTATGTGGAGAGGCATGAAACAACTTTCAAACTACTCATAATCATGTGCAAAGTTAACCTAAGGTGTCTCCATTAGGTTTGCAGTAAGTACTTTGGTGTAAAATTGAAATGTATGCTATTAGTATTGTGAAAGCATTGTATGCACTGAGAAAACAACTTTTTTGTCTTACTGTTCAGAGGCATGAAACGACTTTCAAACCATTCAGAATCATGTGGGAAGTTAAGCTAAAGTATTTCCATCAGGTTTGCACTCTGCACTTTGGTGGAAAATTGAAATGTACACTACTTTAATGTCAAAGCATTGCATGCACTTAGAAAACAACTTTCTTGTGTTGCTGTACAGAGGCATGAAACAACTTTCAAACTACTCAGAATCATGTGGGAAGTTAACTTAAAATGTTTCCATCAGGTTTGCAATATGCACTTTGGTGGAAAATAGAAATGTATACTATTAGTATTGTCAAAGCCTTGTATGCACTGAGATAACAACTTTTTTGTCTTGATGTGTAGAGGCATAAAACAACTTTCAAACTCCTCATAATCAGGTGGGAAGTTAACCTAAGGTGTTTTCATTAGGTTTGCAGTAAGTACTTTGGTGTAAATTTGAAATGTATACTATGTGTATTGTCAAAGCACTGTATTCAGTTAGAAATCAACTTTTTTATCTTTATGTGCAGAGACATGAAGGAACTTTCAGACATCTCAGAATCATGTGGGAAGTTAATGTATTGTATTTCCATTAGGATTGCAGTAAGTACTTTGGTGTAAAATTGAAATGTATGCTTTTCGTATTGTCAAAGTATAGTATGCACTGAGATAACAACTTTTTTGTCTTGACGTGTAGAGGCATGAAGCAACTTTCAAACTGCTTATAATCTTGTGCAAAGTTAACCTATGGTGTTTCCATTAGGTTTGCAGTAAGTACTTTAGTGTAAAATTGAAATGTGTACCATTTGTATTGCCAAAGCATTGTATGCACTGAGAAAGCAACTTTTTTGTCTTGCTGTACAGAGGCATGAAACAACTTTCAGAAATCTCAGAATCATGCGGGAAGTTAACTTAGACTGTTTCCATCAGGTTTGCAGTATGCACTTTCGTGGAAAATTGAAATGGATACTACTTTAATGTCAGAACATTGTATGCACTGAGAAAACAACTTTTTTGTCTTTATGTCCAGAGGCATGAAATAACTTTCAGACATCTCAGAATCATCTGGGAAGTTAACCAAAGGTGTTTCCATTAGGTTTGCAGCAAGTACTTTGGTGTAAAATTGAAATGTATACTATTAGCATTGTCAAAGCATAGTATGCACTGTGATAACAAGTTTTTTGTCTTGATGTGTAGAGGTATAAAAAAACGTTCAAACTCCTCATAATCATGTGGGAAGTTAACCTAAGGTATTTCGATTAGATTTGCAGTAAGTACTTTGGTGTAAAATTGAAATGTATACTACATGTATTGTCAAAGCATTGTATGCCCTGAGATAACAACTTTTCTGTCCTGGTGTGTACAGGCATGAAGCAACTTTCAAACTACTTAGAATTATGTGGAAAGTTAACCTAAGGTGTTTCCATTAGGTTTGCAGTAAGTACTTTGGTGTAAAATTGCAATGTGTACTACTTGTTTTGCCAAAGGATTGCATGCACTTAGAAAACAACTTTTTTCTCTTGCTGTACAGAGGTATGAAACAGCTTTCAAACTGCTCAGAATCATGTGGGAAGTTAACTTGAAATGTTTCCATCAGCTTTGCAGTACGCACTTTGGTGGAAAATTGAAATGGATACTACTTTAATGTCAGAATATTGTATGCACTGAGAAAACAACTTTTTTCTCTTGCTGTTCACAGGCATGAAACAACTTTCAGACATCTCAGAATCATCTGGGAAGTTAACCAAAGGCGTTTCTATTAGGTTTACAGTAAGTGCTTTGGTGTAAAATTGAAATGTAGACTATCTGTATTGTCAAAGCATTGTATTCACTGAGAAATCAACTTTTTTGTCTTTATGTGGAGAGACATGAAACAACTTTCAGACATCCCAGAATCATGTGGGAAGTTAACGTATGGTATTTCCAATAGGTTTGCAGTAAGTACTTTGGTGTGAAATTGAAACGTATGCTATTAATATTGTCAAAGCATGGTATGCACTGACATAACAACTTTTTTGTCTTGCTGTTCAGAGGCATGAAACAACTTTCAAACCATTCAGAATCATGTGGGAAGCAAAGCTAAGGTTTTTCCGTCAGGTTTGCAATATGCACTTTGGTTGAAAATTGAAATGTATACTACTTTAATGTCAAACCATTGCATGCACTTAGAAAACAACTTTTTTGTCTTGCTATAGAGAGGCATGAAACAACTTTCAAAATACTCAGAATCATGTGGGAAGTTAACTTAGAATGTTTCCATCAGGATTGCAGTATGCAGTTTGGTGGAAAATTGAAATGGAGACTACTTTAACGTCAGAACATTGTATGCACTGAGAAAACAACTTTTTTGTCTTTATGTCCAGAGGCATGAAACAACCTTCAGACATCTCAGAATCATGTGGGAAGTTAACCTAAGGCATTTGCATTAGGTTTGCAGTAAGTACTTTGGTGGAAAATTGAAATGTATACTACTTTAATGTCAGAACATTGTATGCACAGAGATAACAACTTTTTTGTCTTGATATGTAGAGGCATGAAACAACTTTCAAACTGCTCATAATCGTGTGGAAAGTAAATGTAAGGTGTTTCCATTAGGTTTGCAGTAAGTACTTTGGTGTAAAATTGAAATGTGTGCTATTAGTATTGTCACAGCATTGTATGCACCGAGATAACAACTTTTTTGTCCTGATGTGTACAGGCATGAAACAACTTTCAAACTACACATAATCATGTGGAAAGTTAACTTAAAATGTTTCCATCAGGTTTGCAGTATGCACTTTGGTGGAAAATTGAAATGTATACTAATTTAATGTCAGAACATTGTATGCACTGAGATAACAACTTTTTTGTCTTAATATGTAGAGGCATGAAACAACTTTCAAACTGCTCATAATCATGTGGAAAGTAAACGTAAGGTGTTTCCATTAGGTTTGCAGTAAGTACTTTGGTGTAAAATTGAAATGTATGCTATTAGAACTGTCAAAGCATTGCATGCACTGAGAAAACAACTTTTTTGTCTTGCTGTTCAGAGTCATGAAACAACTTTCAAATTATTCAGAATCATGTGGGAAGTTCAGCAAAGGTGTTTCCATCAGGTTTGCACTCTGCACTTTTGTGGAAAATTCATATGTATTATTCTTTAATTTCAAAGAATTGCATGCACTTAGAAAATAGCTTTTTTGTATTGCTGTACAGAGGGATGAAACAACTTTCAAACTACTCAGAATCATGTCGGAAGTTAACTTAAAATGTTTCCATGAGGTTTGCATTATGCTCCTTGAAATTGAAATGTACACTACTTTAATGCCAGAACATTGTAAGCACTCAGAAAACAACATTTTTCTCTTTATGTCCAGAGGCATGAAACAACTTTCAGACATCTCAGAATCATGTGGGAAGTTAACCTAAGGTGTTTCCATTAGGTTTGCAGTAAGTACTTTGGTGTGAAATTGAGATGTATGTTACTAGTATTGTCACAGCATTGTATGCACTGAAATAACAACTTTTTTGTCCTGATGTGTACAGGCATGAAGCAACTTTCAAACTACTCATAATCATGTGGAAAGTTATACTAAGGTGTTTCCATTAGGTTTGCAGTAAGTACTTTGGTGTAAAGTTCAAATGTGTTCTATTTGTATTGCCAAGGCATTGTAAGCACTGAGAAAACAACTTTTTTGTCTTCCTGTTCAGAGGCATGAAACAACTATCAAATTATTCAGAATCATGTGGGAAGTTCAGCTAAGGTGTTTCCATCAGGTTTGCACTCTGCACGTTTGTGGAAAATTCAAATGTATTATTCTTTAATATCAAAGTATTGCATGCACTTAGAAAACAGCTTTTTTGTCTTGCTGTACAGAAGGATGAAACAACTTTCAAACTACTCAGAATCATGTGGGAAGTTAACTTAAAATGTTTCCATCAGGTTTGCCCTATGCTCTTTGGTGGAAAATTGAAATGTACACTACTGTATGTCAGAACATTGTAAGCACTCAGAAAACAACATTTTTGTCTTTATGTCCAGAGGCATGAAACAACTTTCACACATCACAGAGTCATGTGGAAAGTTAAACTAAGGTGTTTCCATTAGGTTTGCAGCAAGTATTTTGGTGTAAAGTTGAAATCTGTACTATTTGTATTGCCAAAGCTTTGTATGCACTGAGAAAACAACTGTTTTGTCTTGCTGTTCAGAGGCATGAAACAACTTTCAAACCATTCAGAATCATGTGGGAAGTTAAGCTAAGGTGTTTCTATCATGTTTGCACTCTGCACTTTGGTGGAAAGTTCAAATGTATACTACTTTAAATTCAAAGCATTGCATGCACTTAGAAAACAACTTTTTTGTCTTGCTGTACAGAGGGATGAAACAACTTTCAAACTACACATAATCATGTGGAAAGTTAAACTAAGGTGTTTCCATTAGGTTTGCAGTAAGTACTTTGGTGCAAACTTCAAATGCGTTCTATTTGTATTGCCAAGGCATTGTAAGCACTGAGAAAACAACTTTTTTGTCTTGCTGTTCAGAGGCATGAAACAACGATCAAATTATTCAGAATCATGTGGGAAGTGAAGCTAAGGTGTTTCCATCAGGTTTGCACTCTGCATGCTTGTGGAAAATTCAAATGTATTATTCTTTAATTTCAAAGAATTGCATGCACTTGGAAAACAGCTTTTTTGTCTTGCTGTACAGAAGGATGAAACAACTTTCAAACTACTCAGAATCATGTGGGAAGTTAACTTAAAATGTTTCCATCAGGTTTGCACTATGCTCTTTGGTGGAAAATTGAAATGTACACTACTTTAATGTCAGAACATTGTAAGCACTCAGAAAACAACTTTTTTGTCTTTATGTCCGGAGGCATGAAACAACTTTCAGACATCTCAGAATCATGTGGGAAGTTAACCTAAGGTGTTTCCATTAGGTTTGCAGTAAGTACTTTGGTGTAAAATTGAAATGTATACTACTTCAATGTCAGAACATTGTATGCACAGAGATAACAACTTTTTTGTCCTGATGTGTGGAGGCATGAAACAACTTTCAAACTACACATAATCATGTGGAAAGTTAACTTAAAATGTTTCCATCAGGTTTGCAGTATGCACTTTGGTGGAAAATTGAAATGTATACTACTTTAATGTCAGAACATTGTATGCACAGAGATAACAACTTTTTTGTCTTGATATGTAGAGGCATGAAACAACTTTCAAACTGCTCATAATTGTGTGGAAAGTAAACCTAAGGTGTTTCCATTAGGTTTGCAGTAAGTACTTTGGTGTAAAATTGAAATGTATGTTATTAGTATTGTCAAAGCATTGTATGCACTGAGATAACAACTTTTTTGTCCTGATGTGTACAGGCATGAAATAACTTTCAAACTACACATAATCATGTGGAAAGTTAAACTAAGGTGTTTCCATTAGGTTTGCAGTAAGTACTTTGGTCTATAGTTCAAATGTGTTCTATTTGTATTGCCAAAGCATTGTAAGCACTGAGAAAACAACTTATTTGTCTTGCTGTTCAGAGGCATGAAACAACTTTCAAACCATTCAGAATCATGTGGGAAGTTAAGCTAAGTTGTTTCCATCAGGTTTGCACTCTGCACTTTGGTGGAAAATTCAAATGTATTATACTTTAATTTCAAAGAATTGCATGCACTTAGAAAACAGCTTTTTTGTCTTGCTGTAAAGAGGGATGAAACAACATTGAAACTACTCAGAATCATGTGGGAAGTTAACTTAAAATGTTTCCATCAGGTTTGCACTATGCTCTTTGGTGGAAAATTGAAATGTACACTACTTTAATGTCAGAACATTGTAAGCACTCAGAAAACAACTTTTTTATCTTTATGTCCAGAGGCATGAAACAACTTTCCGACATCTCAGAATCATGTGGGAAGTTAACCTAAGGTGTTTCCATTAGGTTTGCAGTAAGTACTTTGGTGTAAAATTGAAATGTATGCTATTAGTATTGTCAAAGCATTGTATGCACTGAGATAACAACTTTTTTGTCCTGATGTGTACAGGCATGAAACAACTGTCAAACTACACATAATCATGTGGAAAGTTAAACTAAGGCGTTTCCATTAGGTTTGCAGCAAGTACTTTGGTGTAAAGTTGAAATGTGTACTATTTGTATTGCGAAAGTATTGTATGCCCTTAGAAAACAACTTTTTTGTCTTGCTGTTCAGAAGCATGAAACAACTTTCAAACCGTTCAGAATCATGTGGGAAGTTAACTTAAAATGTTTCCATTAGGTTTGAACTATGCTCTTTGGTGGAAAATTGAAATGTATGCTACTTTATTGTCAGAACATTGGAAGCACTCAGAAAACAACTTTTTTGTCTTTCTGTCCAGAGGCATGAAACAACTTTCAGATATCTCAGAAACATGCGGGCAGTTAACCTAAGGTGTATCCATTAGGTTTGCAGTAAGTGCTTTGGTTTAAAATTGAAATGTATGCTATTAGTATTGTCAAAGCCTTGTATGCACTGAGATAACAACTTTTTTGTCCTGATGTGTACAGGCATGAAACAACTTTCAAACTACTCATAATCATGTGGAAAGTTAAACTAATGTGTTTCCATTAGGTTTGCAGCAAGTACTTTGGTGTAAAGTTGAAATTTGTACCATTTGTATTGCCAAAGCATTGTATGCACTGACAAAACAACTTTTTTGTCTTGCTGTTCAGAGGCATGAAGCAACTTTCAAACCATTCAGAATCATGTGGGAGGTTAAGCTAAGGTGTTTCCATCAGGTTTGCACTCTGCACTTTGTTGGAAAATTCAAATGTATTATACTTTAATTTCAAAGAATTGCATGCACTTAGAAAACAGCTTTTTTGTCTTGCTGTACAGAGGGATGAAACAACTTTCAAACTACTCAGAATCATGTCGGAAGTTAACTTAAACGGGTTCCATCAGGTTTGCACTCTGCACTTTGGTGGAAAATTCAAATGTATACTACTTTAATTTCAAAGCATTGCATGCACTTTGAAAACAACTTTTTTGTCTGGCTGTACAGAGGAATGAAACAACTTTCAAAGTACTCAGAAGCATGTGGGAAGTTAACTTAAAATGTTTCCATCAGGTTTGCACTATACACTTTGGTGGAAAATTGAAATGTATACTACTTTAATGTCAGAACATTGTATGCACTGAGATAACAACTTTTTTGTCTTGATATGTAGAGGCATGAAACAACTTTCAAACTGCTCATAATCATGTGGAAAGTAAACCTAAGGAGTTTCCATTAGGTTTGCAGTAAGTACTTTGGTGTAAAATTGAAATGTATGCTATTAGTATTGTCACAGCATTGTATGCACTGAGATAACAACTTTTTTGTCCTGATGTGTACAGGGATGAAACAACCTTCAAACTACTCATAATCATGTGGAAAGTTAAACTAAGGTGTTTCCATTAGGTTTGCAGCAAGTACTTTGGTGTAAAGTTGAAATGTGTACCATTTGTATTGCCAAAGCATTGTATGCACTGACAAAGCAACTTTTTTGTCTTGCTGTTCAGAGGCATGAAGCAATTTTCAAACCATTCAGAATCATGTGGGAGGTTAAGCTAAGGTGTTTCCATCAGGTTTGCATTCTGCACTTTGTTGCAAAATTCAAATGTATTATACTTTAATTTCAAAGAATTGCATGCACTTAGAAAACAGCTTCTTTGTCTTGCTGTACAGAGGGATGAAACAACTTTCAAACTACTCAGAATCATGTGGGAAGTTAACTTAAAATGTTTCCATCAGGTTTGCACTATGCTCTTTGGTGGAAAATTGAAATGTACACTACTTTAATGTCAGAACATTGTAAGCACTCAGACAACAACTTTTTTGTCTTTATGTCCAGAGGCATGAAACAACTTTCAGACATCTCAGAATTATGTGGGAAGTTAACCTAAGGTGTTTCCATTAGGTTTGCAGTAAGTACTTTGGTGGAAAATTGAAATGTATGCTACTTTAATGTCAGAACATTGTATGCACGGAGATAACAACTTTTTTGTCTTGATATGTAGAGGCATGAAACAACTTTCAAACTGCTCATAATCGTGTGGAAAGTAAACCTACGGTGTTTCTATTAGGTTTGCAGTAAGTACTTTGGTGTAAAATTGAAATGTGTGCTATTAGTATTGTTACAGCATTGTATGCACTGAGATAACAACTTTTTTGTCCTGATGTGTGGAGGCATGAAACAACTTTCAAACTACACATAATCATGTGGAAAATTAACTTAAAATGTTTCCATCAGGTTTGCAGTATGCACTTTGGTGGAAAATTGAAATGTATACTACTTTAATGTCAGAACATTGTATGCACTGAGATAACAACTTTTTTGTCTGGATATGTAGAGGCATGAAACAACTTTCAAACTGCTCATAATCATGTGGAAAGTAAACCTAAGGTGTTTCCATTAGGTTTGCAGTAAGTACTTTGGTGTAAAATCGAAATGTATGTTATTAGTATTGTCAAACAATTGTATGCACTGAGATAACAACTTTTTTGTCCTGATGTGTACAGGTATGAAACAACTTTGAAACTACACATAATCATGTGGAAAGTTATACTAAGGTGTTTCCATTAGGTTTGCAGTTAGTACTTTGGTGTAAAGTTGAAATGTGTACTATTTGTACTGCCAAAGCATTGTAAGCACTGAGAAAACAACTTTTTTGTCTTGCTGTTCAGAGGCATGAAACAACTTTCAAACCATTCAGAATCATGTGGGAGGTTAAGCTAAGGTGTTTCCATCAGGTTTGCACTCTGCACTTTGGTGGAAAATTCAAATGTATTATACTTTAATTTCAAAGAATTGCATGCAGTTAGAAAACAGCTTTTTTGTCTTTCTGTACAGAGGGATGAAACAAATTTCAAACTACTCAGAATCATGTGGGAAGTTAACTTAAAATGTTTCCATCAGGTTTGCAGTATGCACTTTGGTGGAAAATTGAAATGTATACTACTTTAATGTCAGAACATTGTATGCACTGAGATAACAACTTTTTTGTCTGGAAATGTAGAGGCATGAAACAACTTTCAAACTGCTCATAATCATGTGGAAAGTAAACCTAAGGTGTTTCCATTAGGTTTGTAGTAAGTACTTTGGTGTAAAATCGAAATGTATGTTATTAGTATTGTCAAACAATTGTATGCACTGAGATAACAACTTTTTTGTCCTGATGTGTACAGGTATGAAACAACTTTGAAACTACACATAATCATGTGGAAAATTATACTAAGGTGTTTCCATTAGGTTTGCAGTTAGTACTTTGGTGTAAAGTTGAAATGTGTACTATTTGTACTGCCAAAGCATTGTAAGCACTGAGAAAACAACTTTTTTGTCTTGCTGTTCAGAGGCATGAAACAACTTTCAAACCATTCAGAATCATGTGGGAGGTTAAGCTAAGGTGTTTCCATCAGGTTTGCACTCTGCACTTTGGTGGAAAATTCAAATGTATTATACTTTAATTTCAAAGAATTGCATGCAGTTAGAAAACAGCTTTTTTGTCTTTCTGTACAGAGGGATGAAACAAATTTCAAACTACTCAGAATCATGTGGGAAGTTAACTTAAAATGTTTCCATCAGGTTTGCAGTATGCACTTTGGTGGAAAATTGAAATGTATACTACTTTAATGTCAGAACATTGTATGCACTGAGATAACAACTTTTTTGTCTGGATATGTAGAGGCATGAAACAACTTTCAAACTGCTCATAATCATGTGGAAAGTAAACCTAAGGTGTTTCCATTAGGTTTGCAGTAAGTACTTTGGTGTAAAGTCGAAATGTATGTTATTAGTATTGTCAAACAATTGTATGCACTGAGATAACAACTTTTTTGTCCTGATGTGTACAGGTATGAAACAACTTTGAAACTACACATAATCATGTGGAAAGTTATACTAAGGTGTTTCCATTAGGTTTGCAGTTAGTACTTTGGTGTAAAGTTGAAATGTGTACTATTTGTACTGCCAAAGCATTGTAAGCACTGAGAAAACAACTTTTTTGTCTTGCTGTTCAGAGGCATGAAACAACTTTCAAACCATTCAGAATCATGTGGGAGGTTAAGCTAAGGTGTTTCCATCAGGTTTGCACTCTGCACTTTGGTGGAAAATTCAAATGTATTATACTTTAATTTCAAAGAATTGCATGCAGTTAGAAAACAGCTTTTTTGTCTTTCTGTACAGAGGGATGAAACAAATTTCAAACTACTCAGAATCATGTGGGAAGTTAACTTAAAATGTTTCCATCAGGTTTGCAGTATGCACTTTGGTGGAAAATTGAAATGTATACTACTTTAATGTCAGAACATTGTATGCACTGAGAAAACAACTTTTTTGTCTTTATGTCCAGAGGCATGAAATAACTTTCAGACATCTCAGAATCATCTGGGAAGTTAACCAAAGGTGTTTCCATTAGGTTTGCAGCAAGTACTTTGGTGTAAAATTGAAATGTATACTATTAGCATTGTCAAAGCATAGTATGCACTGTGATAACAAGTTTTTTGTCTTGATGTGTAGAGGTATAAAAAAACGTTCAAACTCCTCATAATCATGTGGGAAGTTAACCTAAGGTATTTCGATTAGATTTGCAGTAAGTACTTTGTTGTAAAATTGAAATGTATACTACATGTATTGTCAAAGCATTGTATGCCCTGAGATAACAACTTTTCTGTCCTGGTGTGTACAGGCATGAAGCAACTTTCAAACTACTTAGAATTATGTGGAAAGTTAACCTAAGGTGTTTCCATTAGGTTTGCAGTAAGTACTTTGGTGTAAAATTGCAATGTGTACTACTTGTTTTGCCAAAGGATTGCATGCACTTAGAAAACAACTTTTTTCTCTTGCTGTACAGAGGTATGAAACAGCTTTCAAACTGCTCAGAATCATGTGGGAAGTTAACTTGAAATGTTTCCATCAGCTTTGCAGTACGCACTTTGGTGGAAAATTGAAATGGATACTACTTTAATGTCAGAATATTGTATGCACTGAGAAAACAACTTTTTTCTCTTGCTGTTCACAGGCATGAAACAACTTTCAGACATCTCAGAATCATCTGGGAAGTTAACCAAAGGCGTTTCTATTAGGTTTACAGTAAGTGCTTTGGTGTAAAATTGAAATGTAGACTATCTGTATTGTCAAAGCATTGTATTCACTGAGAAATCAACTTTTTTGTCTTTATGTGGAGAGACATGAAACAACTTTCAGACATCCCAGAATCATGTGGGAAGTTAACGTATGGTATTTCCAATAGGTTTGCAGTAAGTACTTTGGTGTGAAATTGAAACGTATGCTATTAATATTGTCAAAGCATGGTATGCACTGACATAACAACTTTTTTGTCTTGCTGTTCAGAGGCATGAAACAACTTTCAAACCATTCAGAATCATGTGGGAAGCAAAGCTAAGGTTTTTCCGTCAGGTTTGCAATATGCACTTTGGTTGAAAATTGAAATGTATACTACTTTAATGTCAAACCATTGCATGCACTTAGAAAACAACTTTTTTGTCTTGCTATAGAGAGGCATGAAACAACTTTCAAAATACTCAGAATCATGTGGGAAGTTAACTTAGAATGTTTCCATCAGGATTGCAGTATGCAGTTTGGTGGAAAATTGAAATGGAGACTACTTTAACGTCAGAACATTGTATGCACTGAGAAAACAACTTTTTTGTCTTTATGTCCAGAGGCATGAAACAACCTTCAGACATCTCAGAATCATGTGGGAAGTTAACCTAAGGCATTTGCATTAGGTTTGCAGTAAGTACTTTGGTGGAAAATTGAAATGTATACTACTTTAATGTCAGAACATTGTATGCACAGAGATAACAACTTTTTTGTCTTGATATGTAGAGGCATGAAACAACTTTCAAACTGCTCATAATCGTGTGGAAAGTAAATGTAAGGTGTTTCCATTAGGTTTGCAGTAAGTACTTTGGTGTAAAATTGAAATGTGTGCTATTAGTATTGTCACAGCATTGTATGCACCGAGATAACAACTTTTTTGTCCTGATGTGTACAGGCATGAAACAACTTTCAAACTACACATAATCATGTGGAAAGTTAACTTAAAATGTTTCCATCAGGTTTGCAGTATGCACTTTGGTGGAAAATTGAAATGTATACTAATTTAATGTCAGAACATTGTAGGCACTGAGATAACAACTTTTTTGTCTTAATATGTAGAGGCATGAAACAACTTTCAAACTGCTCATAATCATGTGGAAAGTAAACGTAAGGTGTTTCCATTAGGTTTGCAGTAAGTACTTTGGTGTAAAATTGAAATGTATGCTATTAGAACTGTCAAAGCATTGCATGCACTGAGAAAACAACTTTTTTGTCTTGCTGTTCAGAGTCATGAAACAACTTTCAAATTATTCAGAATCATGTGGGAAGTTCAGCAAAGGTGTTTCCATCAGGTTTGCACTCTGCACTTTTGTGGAAAATTCATATGTATTATTCTTTAATTTCAAAGAATTGCATGCACTTAGAAAATAGCTTTTTTGTATTGCTGTACAGAGGGATGAAACAACTTTCAAACTACTCAGAATCATGTCGGAAGTTAACTTAAAATGTTTCCATGAGGTTTGCATTATGCTCCTTGAAATTGAAATGTACACTACTTTAATGCCAGAACATTGTAAGCACTCAGAAAACAACATTTTTCTCTTTATGTCCAGAGGCATGAAACAACTTTCAGACATCTCAGAATCATGTGGGAAGTTAACCTAAGGTGTTTCCATTAGGTTTGCAGTAAGTACTTTGGTGTGAAATTGAGATGTATGTTACTAGTATTGTCACAGCATTGTATGCACTGAAATAACAACTTTTTTGTCCTGATGTGTACAGGCATGAAGCAACTTTCAAACTACTCATAATCATGTGGAAAGTTATACTAAGGTGTTTCCATTAGGTTTGCAGTAAGTACTTTGGTGTAAAGTTCAAATGTGTTCTATTTGTATTGCCAAGGCATTGTAAGCACTGAGAAAACAACTTTTTTGTCTTCCTGTTCAGAGGCATGAAACAACTATCAAATTATTCAGAATCATGTGGGAAGTTCAGCTAAGGTGTTTCCATCAGGTTTGCACTCTGCACGTTTGTGGAAAATTCAAATGTATTATTCTTTAATATCAAAGTATTGCATGCACTTAGAAAACAGCTTTTTTGTCTTGCTGTACAGAAGGATGAAACAACTTTCAAACTACTCAGAATCATGTGGGAAGTTAACTTAAAATGTTTCCATCAGGTTTGCCCTATGCTCTTTGGTGGAAAATTGAAATGTACACTACTGTATGTCAGAACATTGTAAGCACTCAGAAAACAACATTTTTGTCTTTATGTCCAGAGGCATGAAACAACTTTCACACATCACAGAGTCATGTGGAAAGTTAAACTAAGGTGTTTCCATTAGGTTTGCAGCAAGTATTTTGGTGTAAAGTTGAAATCTGTACTATTTGTATTGCCAAAGCTTTGTATGCACTGAGAAAACAACTGTTTTGTCTTGCTGTTCAGAGGCATGAAACAACTTTCAAACCATTCAGAATCATGTGGGAAGTTAAGCTAAGGTGTTTCTATCATGTTTGCACTCTGCACTTTGGTGGAAAGTTCAAATGTATACTACTTTAAATTCAAAGCATTGCATGCACTTAGAAAACAACTTTTTTGTCTTGCTGTACAGAGGGATGAAACAACTTTCAAACTACACATAATCATGTGGAAAGTTAAACTAAGGTGTTTCCATTAGGTTTGCAGCAAGTACTTTGGTGTAAAGTTGAAATGTGTACTATTTGTATTGCGAAAGTATTGTATGCCCTTAAAAAACAACTTTTTTGTCTTGCTGTTCAGAAGCATGAAACAAATTTGAAACCGTTCAGAATCATGTGGGATGTTAACTTAAAATGTTTCCATTAGGTTTGAACTATGCTCTTTGGTGGAAAATTGAAATGTATACAACTTTAATGTCAGAACATTGTATGCACTGAGATAACAACTTTTTTCTCTTGATATGTAGAGGCATGAAAGAACTTTCAAACTACTCATAATCATGTGGAAAGTTATAATAAGGTGTTCCCATTAGGTTTGCAGTAAGTACTTTGGTGCAAACTTCAAATGCGTTCTATTTGTATTGCCAAGGCATTGTAAGCACTGAGAAAACAACTTTTTTGTCTTGCTGTTCAGAGGCATGAAACAACGATCAAATTATTCAGAATCATGTGGGAAGTGAAGCTAAGGTGTTTCCATCAGGTTTGCACTCTGCATGCTTGTGGAAAATTCAAATGTATTATTCTTTAATTTCAAAGAATTGCATGCACTTGGAAAACAGCTTTTTTGTCTTGCTGTACAGAAGGATGAAACAACTTTCAAACTACTCAGAATCATGTGGGAAGTTAACTTAAAATGTTTCCATCAGGTTTGCACTATGCTCTTTGGTGGAAAATTGAAATGTACACTACTTTAATGTCAGAACATTGTAAGCACTCAGAAAACAACTTTTTTGTCTTTATGTCCGGAGGCATGAAACAACTTTCAGACATCTCAGAATCATGCGGGAAGTTAACCTAAGGTGTTTCCATTAGGTTTGCAGTAAGTACTTTGGTGTAAAATTGAAATGTATACTACTTCAATGTCAGAACATTGTATGCACAGAGATAACAACTTTTTTGTCCTGATGTGTGGAGGCATGAAACAACTTTCAAACTACACATAATCATGTGGAAAGTTAACTTAAAATGTTTCCATCAGGTTTGCAGTATGCACTTTGGTGGAAAATTGAAATGTATACTACTTTAATGTCAGAACATTGTATGCACAGAGATAACAACTTTTTTGTCTTGATATGTAGAGGCATGAAACAACTTTCAAACTGCTCATAATTGTGTGGAAAGTAAACCTAAGGTGTTTCCATTAGGTTTGCAGTAAGTACTTTGGTGTAAAATTGAAATGTATGTTATTAGTATTGTCAAAGCATTGTATGCACTGAGATAACAACTTTTTTGTCCTGATGTGTACAGGCATGAAATAACTTTCAAACTACACATAATCATGTGGAAAGTTAAACTAAGGTGTTTCCATTAGGTTTGCAGTAAGTACTTTGGTCTATAGTTCAAATGTGTTCTATTTGTATTGCCAAAGCATTGTAAGCACTGAGAAAACAACTTATTTGTCTTGCTGTTCAGAGGCATGAAACAACTTTCAAACCATTCAGAATCATGTGGGAAGTTAAGCTAAGTTGTTTCCATCAGGTTTGCACTCTGCACTTTGGTGGAAAATTCAAATGTATTATACTTTAATTTCAAAGAATTGCATGCACTTAGAAAACAGCTTTTTTGTCTTGCTGTAAAGAGGGATGAAACAACATTGAAACTACTCAGAATCATGTGGGAAGTTAACTTAAAATGTTTCCATCAGGTTTGCACTATGCTCTTTGGTGGAAAATTGAAATGTACACTACTTTAATGTCAGAACATTGTAAGCACTCAGAAAACAACTTTTTTATCTTTATGTCCAGAGGCATGAAACAACTTTCCGACATCTCAGAATCATGTGGGAAGTTAACCTAAGGTGTTTCCATTAGGTTTGCAGTAAGTACTTTGGTGTAAAATTGAAATGTATGCTATTAGTATTGTCAAAGCATTGTATGCACTGAGATAACAACTTTTTTGTCCTGATGTGTACAGGCATGAAACAACTGTCAAACTACACATAATCATGTGGAAAGTTAAACTAAGGCGTTTCCATTAGGTTTGCAGCAAGTACTTTGGTGTAAAGTTGAAATGTGTACTATTTGTATTGCGAAAGTATTGTATGCCCTTAGAAAACAACTTTTTTGTCTTGCTGTTCAGAAGCATGAAACAACTTTCAAACCGTTCAGAATCATGTGGGAAGTTAACTTAAAATGTTTCCATTAGGTTTGAACTATGCTCTTTGGTGGAAAATTGAAATGTATGCTACTTTATTGTCAGAACATTGGAAGCACTCAGAAAACAACTTTTTTGTCTTTCTGTCCAGAGGCATGAAACAACTTTCAGATATCTCAGAAACATGCGGGCAGTTAACCTAAGGTGTATCCATTAGGTTTGCAGTAAGTGCTTTGGTTTAAAATTGAAATGTATGCTATTAGTATTGTCAAAGCCTTGTATGCACTGAGATAACAACTTTTTTGTCCTGATGTGTACAGGCATGAAACAACTTTCAAACTACTCATAATCATGTGGAAAGTTAAACTAATGTGTTTCCATTAGGTTTGCAGCAAGTACTTTGGTGTAAAGTTGAAATTTGTACCATTTGTATTGCCAAAGCATTGTATGCACTGACAAAACAACTTTTTTGTCTTGCTGTTCAGAGGCATGAAGCAACTTTCAAACCATTCAGAATCATGTGGGAGGTTAAGCTAAGGTGTTTCCATCAGGTTTGCACTCTGCACTTTGTTGGAAAATTCAAATGTATTATACTTTAATTTCAAAGAATTGCATGCACTTAGAAAACAGCTTTTTTGTCTTGCTGTACAGAGGGATGAAACAACTTTCAAACTACTCAGAATCATGTCGGAAGTTAACTTAAACGGGTTCCATCAGGTTTGCACTCTGCACTTTGGTGGAAAATTCAAATGTATACTACTTTAATTTCAAAGCATTGCATGCACTTTGAAAACAACTTTTTTGTCTGGCTGTACAGAGGAATGAAACAACTTTCAAAGTACTCAGAAGCATGTGGGAAGTTAACTTAAAATGTTTCCATCAGGTTTGCACTATACACTTTGGTGGAAAATTGAAATGTATACTACTTTAATGTCAGAACATTGTATGCACTGAGATAACAACTTTTTTGTCTTGATATGTAGAGGCATGAAACAACTTTCAAACTGCTCATAATCATGTGGAAAGTAAACCTAAGGAGTTTCCATTAGGTTTGCAGTAAGTACTTTGGTGTAAAATTGAAATGTATGCTATTAGTATTGTCACAGCATTGTATGCACTGAGATAACAACTTTTTTGTCCTGATGTGTACAGGGATGAAACAACCTTCAAACTACTCATAATCATGTGGAAAGTTAAACTAAGGTGTTTCCATTAGGTTTGCAGCAAGTACTTTGGTGTAAAGTTGAAATGTGTACCATTTGTATTGCCAAAGCATTGTATGCACTGACAAAGCAACTTTTTTGTCTTGCTGTTCAGAGGCATGAAGCAATTTTCAAACCATTCAGAATCATGTGGGAGGTTAAGCTAAGGTGTTTCCATCAGGTTTGCATTCTGCACTTTGTTGCAAAATTCAAATGTATTATACTTTAATTTCAAAGAATTGCATGCACTTAGAAAACAGCTTCTTTGTCTTGCTGTACAGAGGGATGAAACAACTTTCAAACTACTCAGAATCATGTGGGAAGTTAACTTAAAATGTTTCCATCAGGTTTGCACTATGCTCTTTGGTGGAAAATTGAAATGTACACTACTTTAATGTCAGAACATTGTAAGCACTCAGACAACAACTTTTTTGTCTTTATGTCCAGAGGCATGAAACAACTTTCAGACATCTCAGAATTATGTGGGAAGTTAACCTAAGGTGTTTCCATTAGGTTTGCAGTAAGTACTTTGGTGGAAAATTGAAATGTATGCTACTTTAATGTCAGAACATTGTATGCACGGAGATAACAACTTTTTTGTCTTGATATGTAGAGGCATGAAACAACTTTCAAACTGCTCATAATCGTGTGGAAAGTAAACCTACGGTGTTTCTATTAGGTTTGCAGTAAGTACTTTGGTGTAAAATTGAAATGTGTGCTATTAGTATTGTTACAGCATTGTATGCACTGAGATAACAACTTTTTTGTCCTGATGTGTGGAGGCATGAAACAACTTTCAAACTACACATAATCATGTGGAAAATTAACTTAAAATGTTTCCATCAGGTTTGCAGTATGCACTTTGGTGGAAAATTGAAATGTATACTACTTTAATGTCAGAACATTGTATGCACTGAGATAACAACTTTTTTGTCTGGATATGTAGAGGCATGAAACAACTTTCAAACTGCTCATAATCATGTGGAAAGTAAACCTAAGGTGTTTCCATTAGGTTTGCAGTAAGTACTTTGGTGTAAAATCGAAATGTATGTTATTAGTATTGTCAAACAATTGTATGCACTGAGATAACAACTTTTTTGTCCTGATGTGTACAGGTATGAAACAACTTTGAAACTACACATAATCATGTGGAAAGTTATACTAAGGTGTTTCCATTAGGTTTGCAGTTAGTACTTTGGTGTAAAGTTGAAATGTGTACTATTTGTACTGCCAAAGCATTGTAAGCACTGAGAAAACAACTTTTTTGTCTTGCTGTTCAGAGGCATGAAACAACTTTCAAACCATTCAGAATCATGTGGGAGGTTAAGCTAAGGTGTTTCCATCAGGTTTGCACTCTGCACTTTGGTGGAAAATTCAAATGTATTATACTTTAATTTCAAAGAATTGCATGCAGTTAGAAAACAGCTTTTTTGTCTTTCTGTACAGAGGGATGAAACAAATTTCAAACTACTCAGAATCATGTGGGAAGTTAACTTAAAATGTTTCCATCAGGTTTGCAGTATGCACTTTGGTGGAAAATTGAAATGTATACTACTTTAATGTCAGAACATTGTATGCACTGAGATAACAACTTTTTTGTCTGGAAATGTAGAGGCATGAAACAACTTTCAAACTGCTCATAATCATGTGGAAAGTAAACCTAAGGTGTTTCCATTAGGTTTGCAGTAAGTACTTTGGTGTAAAATCGAAATGTATGTTATTAGTATTGTCAAACAATTGTATGCACTGAGATAACAACTTTTTTGTCCTGATGTGTACAGGTATGAAACAACTTTGAAACTACACATAATCATGTGGAAAATTATACTAAGGTGTTTCCATTAGGTTTGCAGTTAGTACTTTGGTGTAAAGTTGAAATGTGTACTATTTGTACTGCCAAAGCATTGTAAGCACTGAGAAAACAACTTTTTTGTCTTGCTGTTCAGAGGCATGAAACAACTTTCAAACCATTCAGAATCATGTGGGAGGTTAAGCTAAGGTGTTTCCATCAGGTTTGCACTCTGCACTTTGGTGGAAAATTCAAATGTATTATACTTTAATTTCAAAGAATTGCATGCAGTTAGAAAACAGCTTTTTTGTCTTTCTGTACAGAGGGATGAAACAAATTTCAAACTACTCAGAATCATGTGGGAAGTTAACTTAAAATGTTTCCATCAGGTTTGCAGTATGCACTTTGGTGGAAAATTGAAATGTATACTACTTTAATGTCAGAACATTGTATGCACTGAGATAACAACTTTTTTGTCTGGATATGTAGAGGCATGAAACAACTTTCAAACTGCTCATAATCATGTGGAAAGTAAACCTAAGGTGTTTCCATTAGGTTTGCAGTAAGTACTTTGGTGTAAAGTCGAAATGTATGTTATTAGTATTGTCAAACAATTGTATGCACTGAGATAACAACTTTTTTGTCCTGATGTGTACAGGTATGAAACAACTTTGAAACTACACATAATCATGTGGAAAGTTATACTAAGGTGTTTCCATTAGGTTTGCAGTTAGTACTTTGGTGTAAAGTTGAAATGTGTACTATTTGTACTGCCAAAGCATTGTAAGCACTGAGAAAACAACTTTTTTGTCTTGCTGTTCAGAGGCATGAAACAACTTTCAAACCATTCAGAATCATGTGGGAGGTTAAGCTAAGGTGTTTCCATCAGGTTTGCACTCTGCACTTTGGTGGAAAATTCAAATGTATTATACTTTAATTTCAAAGAATTGCATGCAGTTAGAAAACAGCTTTTTTGTCTTTCTGTACAGAGGGATGAAACAAATTTCAAACTACTCAGAATCATGTGGGAAGTTAACTTAAAATGTTTCCCTCAAGTTTGCACTATGCTCTTTGGTGGAAAATTGAAATGTACAGTACTTTAATGTCAGAACACTGTAAGCACTCAGACAACAACTTTTTTGTCTTTATGTCCAGAGGTATGAAACAACTTTCAGACATCTCAGAATTATGTGGGAAGTTAACCTAAGGTGTTTCCATTAGGTTTGCAGTAAGTACTTTGGTGGAAAATTGAAATGAATACTACTTTAATGTCAGAACATTGTATGCACAGAGATAACAACTTTTTTGTCTTGATATGTAGAGGCATGAAACAACTTTCAAACTGCTCATAATCGTGTGGAAAGTAAACCTAAGGTGTTTCCATTAGGTTTGCAGTAAGTACTTTGGTGTAAAATTGAAATGTATACTACTTTAATGTCAGAACATTGTATGCACAGAGATAACAACTTTTTTGTCTTGATATGTAGAGGCATGAAACAACTTTCAAACTGCTCATAATCGTGTGGAAAGTAAACCTAAGGTGTTTCCATTAGGTTTGCAGTAAGTACTTTGGCGTAAAATTGAAATGTATGTTATTAGTATTGTCAAACCATTGTATGCACTGAGATAACAACTTTTTTGTCCTGATATGTAGAAGCATGAAACAACTTTCAAACTACACATAATCATGTGGAAAGTTAAACTAAGGTGTTTCCATTAGGTTTGCAGTAGGTACTTTGCTGTAAAGTTCAAATGTGTTCTATTTGTATTGCCAAAGCATTGTAAGCACTGAGAAAACAACTTTTTTGTCTTGCTGTTCAGAGGCATGAAACAACTTTCAAACCATTCAGAATCATGTGGGAAGTTAAGCTAAAGGTGTTTCCATTAAGTTTGCAGTAAGTACTTTGGTGGAAAATTGAAATGTATACTGCTTTAATGTCAGAACATTGTATGCACAGAGATAATAACTTTTTTGTCTTGATATGTAGAGGCATGAAACAACTTTCAAGCTGCTCATAATCGTGTGGAAAGTAAACCTAAGGTGTTTCCATTAGGTTTGCAGTAAGTACTTTGGTGTAAAATTGAAATGTGTGCTATTAGTATTGTCACAGCATTGTATGCACTGAGATAACAACTTTTTTGTCCTGATGTGTAGAGGCATGAAACAACTTTCAAACTACACATAATCATGTGGAAAGTTAACGTAAAATGTTTCCATCAGGTTTGCAGTATGCACTTTGGTGGAAAATTGAAATGTATACTACTTTAATGTCAGAACATTGTTTGCACTGAGATAACAACTTTTTTGTCTGGATATGTAGAGGCATGAAACAACTTTCAAACTGCTCATAATGGTGTGGAAAGTAAACCTAAGGTGTTTCCATCAGGTTTGCAATATGCACTTTGGTGGAAAATTGAAATGTACACTACTTTAATGTCAAAGCATTGCATGCACTTAGAAAACAACTTTCTTGTGTTGCTGTACAGAGGCATGAAACAACTTTCAAACTACTCAGAATCATGTGGGAAGTTAACTTAAAATGTTTCCATCAGGTTTGCAATATGCACTTTGGTGGAAAATAGATATGTATACTATTAGTATTGTCAAAGCCTTGTATGCACTGAGATAACAACTTTTTTGTCTTGATGTGTAGAGGCATAAAACAACTTTCAAACTCCTCATAATCAGGTGGGAAGTTAACCTAAGGTGTTTTCATTAGGTTTGCAGTAAGTACTTTGGTGTAAAATTGAAATGTATACTATGTGTATTGTCAAAGCACTGTATTCAGTTAGAAATCAACTTTTTTATCTTTATGTGCAGAGACATGAAGGAACTTTCAGACATCTCAGAATCATGTGGGAAGTTAATGTATTGTATTTCCATTAGGATTGCAGTAAGTACTTTGGTGTAAAATTGAAATGTATGCTTTTCGTATTGTCAAAGTATAGTATGCACTGAGATAACAACTTTTTTGTCTTGACGTGTAGAGGCATGAAGCAACTTTCAAACTGCTTATAATCTTGTGCAAAGTTAACCTATGGTGTTTCCATTAGGTTTGCAGTAAGTACTTTGGTGTAAAATTGAAATGTGTACTACTTGTTTTGCCAAAGGATTGCATGCACTTAGAAAACAACTTTTTTCTCTTGCTGTACAGAGGTATGAAACAGCTTTCAAACTGCTCAGAATCATGTGGGAAGTTAACTTGAAATGTTTCCATCAGCTTTGCAGTACGCACTTTGGTGGAAAATTGAAATGGATACTACTTTAATGTCAGAATATTGTATGCACTGAGAAAACAACTTTTTTCTCTTGCTGTTCACAGGCATGAAACAACTTTCAGACATCTCAGAATCATCTGGGAAGTTAACCAAAGGCGTTTCTATTAGGTTTACAGTAAGTGCTTTGGTGTAAAATTGAAATGTAGACTATCTGTATTGTCAAAGCATTGTATTCACTGAGAAATCAACTTTTTTGTCTTTATGTGGAGAGACATGAAACAACTTTCAGACATCCCAGAATCATGTGGGAAGTTAACGTATGGTATTTCCAATAGGTTTGCAGTAAGTACTTTGGTGTGAAATTGAAACGTATGCTATTAATATTGTCAAAGCATGGTATGCACTGACATAACAACTTTTTTGTCTTGCTGTTCAGAGGCATGAAACAACTTTCAAACCATTCAGAATCATGTGGGAAGCAAAGCTAAGGTTTTTCCGTCAGGTTTGCAATATGCACTTTGGTTGAAAATTGAAATGTATACTACTTTAATGTCAAACCATTGCATGCACTTAGAAAACAACTTTTTTGTCTTGCTATAGAGAGGCATGAAACAACTTTCAAAATACTCAGAATCATGTGGGAAGTTAACTTAGAATGTTTCCATCAGGATTGCAGTATGCAGTTTGGTGGAAAATTGAAATGGAGACTACTTTAACGTCAGAACATTGTATGCACTGAGAAAACAACTTTTTTGTCTTTATGTCCAGAGGCATGAAACAACCTTCAGACATCTCAGAATCATGTGGGAAGTTAACCTAAGGCATTTGCATTAGGTTTGCAGTAAGTACTTTGGTGGAAAATTGAAATGTATACTACTTTAATGTCAGAACATTGTATGCACAGAGATAACAACTTTTTTGTCTTGATATGTAGAGGCATGAAACAACTTTCAAACTGCTCATAATCGTGTGGAAAGTAAATGTAAGGTGTTTCCATTAGGTTTGCAGTAAGTACTTTGGTGTAAAATTGAAATGTGTGCTATTAGTATTGTCACAGCATTGTATGCACCGAGATAACAACTTTTTTGTCCTGATGTGTACAGGCATGAAACAACTTTCAAACTACACATAATCATGTGGAAAGTTAACTTAAAATGTTTCCATCAGGTTTGCAGTATGCACTTTGGTGGAAAATTGAAATGTATACTAATTTAATGTCAGAACATTGTATGCACTGAGATAACAACTTTTTTGTCTTAATATGTAGAGGCATGAAACAACTTTCAAACTGCTCATAATCATGTGGAAAGTAAACGTAAGGTGTTTCCATTAGGTTTGCAGTAAGTACTTTGGTGTAAAATTGAAATGTATGCTATTAGAACTGTCAAAGCATTGCATGCACTGAGAAAACAACTTTTTTGTCTTGCTGTTCAGAGTCATGAAACAACTTTCAAATTATTCAGAATCATGTGGGAAGTTCAGCAAAGGTGTTTCCATCAGGTTTGCACTCTGCACTTTTGTGGAAAATTCATATGTATTATTCTTTAATTTCAAAGAATTGCATGCACTTAGAAAATAGCTTTTTTGTATTGCTGTACAGAGGGATGAAACAACTTTCAAACTACTCAGAATCATGTCGGAAGTTAACTTAAAATGTTTCCATGAGGTTTGCATTATGCTCCTTGAAATTGAAATGTACACTACTTTAATGCCAGAACATTGTAAGCACTCAGAAAACAACATTTTTCTCTTTATGTCCAGAGGCATGAAACAACTTTCAGACATCTCAGAATCATGTGGGAAGTTAACCTAAGGTGTTTCCATTAGGTTTGCAGTAAGTACTTTGGTGTGAAATTGAGATGTATGTTACTAGTATTGTCACAGCATTGTATGCACTGAAATAACAACTTTTTTGTCCTGATGTGTACAGGCATGAAGCAACTTTCAAACTACTCATAATCATGTGGAAAGTTATACTAAGGTGTTTCCATTAGGTTTGCAGTAAGTACTTTGGTGTAAAGTTCAAATGTGTTCTATTTGTATTGCCAAGGCATTGTAAGCACTGAGAAAACAACTTTTTTGTCTTCCTGTTCAGAGGCATGAAACAACTATCAAATTATTCAGAATCATGTGGGAAGTTCAGCTAAGGTGTTTCCATCAGGTTTGCACTCTGCACGTTTGTGGAAAATTCAAATGTATTATTCTTTAATATCAAAGTATTGCATGCACTTAGAAAACAGCTTTTTTGTCTTGCTGTACAGAAGGATGAAACAACTTTCAAACTACTCAGAATCATGTGGGAAGTTAACTTAAAATGTTTCCATCAGGTTTGCCCTATGCTCTTTGGTGGAAAATTGAAATGTACACTACTGTATGTCAGAACATTGTAAGCACTCAGAAAACAACATTTTTGTCTTTATGTCCAGAGGCATGAAACAACTTTCACACATCACAGAGTCATGTGGAAAGTTAAACTAAGGTGTTTCCATTAGGTTTGCAGCAAGTATTTTGGTGTAAAGTTGAAATCTGTACTATTTGTATTGCCAAAGCTTTGTATGCACTGAGAAAACAACTGTTTTGTCTTGCTGTTCAGAGGCATGAAACAACTTTCAAACCATTCAGAATCATGTGGGAAGTTAAGCTAAGGTGTTTCTATCATGTTTGCACTCTGCACTTTGGTGGAAAGTTCAAATGTATACTACTTTAAATTCAAAGCATTGCATGCACTTAGAAAACAACTTTTTTGTCTTGCTGTACAGAGGGATGAAACAACTTTCAAACTACACATAATCATGTGGAAAGTTAAACTAAGGTGTTTCCATTAGGTTTGCAGCAAGTACTTTGGTGTAAAGTTGAAATGTGTACTATTTGTATTGCGAAAGTATTGTATGCCCTTAAAAAACAACTTTTTTGTCTTGCTGTTCAGAAGCATGAAACAAATTTGAAACCGTTCAGAATCATGTGGGATGTTAACTTAAAATGTTTCCATTAGGTTTGAACTATGCTCTTTGGTGGAAAATTGAAATGTATACAACTTTAATGTCAGAACATTGTATGCACTGAGATAACAACTTTTTTCTCTTGATATGTAGAGGCATGAAAGAACTTTCAAACTACTCATAATCATGTGGAAAGTTATAATAAGGTGTTCCCATTAGGTTTGCAGTAAGTACTTTGGTGCAAACTTCAAATGCGTTCTATTTGTATTGCCAAGGCATTGTAAGCACTGAGAAAACAACTTTTTTGTCTTGCTGTTCAGAGGCATGAAACAACGATCAAATTATTCAGAATCATGTGGGAAGTGAAGCTAAGGTGTTTCCATCAGGTTTGCACTCTGCATGCTTGTGGAAAATTCAAATGTATTATTCTTTAATTTCAAAGAATTGCATGCACTTGGAAAACAGCTTTTTTGTCTTGCTGTACAGAAGGATGAAACAACTTTCAAACTACTCAGAATCATGTGGGAAGTTAACTTAAAATGTTTCCATCAGGTTTGCACTATGCTCTTTGGTGGAAAATTGAAATGTACACTACTTTAATGTCAGAACATTGTAAGCACTCAGAAAACAACTTTTTTGTCTTTATGTCCGGAGGCATGAAACAACTTTCAGACATCTCAGAATCATGTGGGAAGTTAACCTAAGGTGTTTCCATTAGGTTTGCAGTAAGTACTTTGGTGTAAAATTGAAATGTATACTACTTCAATGTCAGAACATTGTATGCACAGAGATAACAACTTTTTTGTCCTGATGTGTGGAGGCATGAAACAACTTTCAAACTACACATAATCATGTGGAAAGTTAACTTAAAATGTTTCCATCAGGTTTGCAGTATGCACTTTGGTGGAAAATTGAAATGTATACTACTTTAATGTCAGAACATTGTATGCACAGAGATAACAACTTTTTTGTCTTGATATGTAGAGGCATGAAACAACTTTCAAACTGCTCATAATTGTGTGGAAAGTAAACCTAAGGTGTTTCCATTAGGTTTGCAGTAAGTACTTTGGTGTAAAATTGAAATGTATGTTATGAGTATTGTCAAAGCATTGTATGCACTGAGATAACAACTTTTTTGTCCTGATGTGTACAGGCATGAAATAACTTTCAAACTACACATAATCATGTGGAAAGTTAAACTAAGGTGTTTCCATTAGGTTTGCAGTAAGTACTTTGGTCTATAGTTCAAATGTGTTCTATTTGTATTGCCAAAGCATTGTAAGCACTGAGAAAACAACTTATTTGTCTTGCTGTTCAGAGGCATGAAACAACTTTCAAACCATTCAGAATCATGTGGGAAGTTAAGCTAAGTTGTTTCCATCAGGTTTGCACTCTGCACTTTGGTGGAAAATTCAAATGTATTATACTTTAATTTCAAAGAATTGCATGCACTTAGAAAACAGCTTTTTTGTCTTGCTGTAAAGAGGGATGAAACAACATTGAAACTACTCAGAATCATGTGGGAAGTTAACTTAAAATGTTTCCATCAGGTTTGCACTATGCTCTTTGGTGGAAAATTGAAATGTACACTACTTTAATGTCAGAACATTGTAAGCACTCAGAAAACAACTTTTTTATCTTTATGTCCAGAGGCATGAAACAACTTTCCGACATCTCAGAATCATGTGGGAAGTTAACCTAAGGTGTTTCCATTAGGTTTGCAGTAAGTACTTTGGTGTAAAATTGAAATGTATGCTATTAGTATTGTCAAAGCATTGTATGCACTGAGATAACAACTTTTTTGTCCTGATGTGTACAGGCATGAAACAACTGTCAAACTACACATAATCATGTGGAAAGTTAAACTAAGGCGTTTCCATTAGGTTTGCAGCAAGTACTTTGGTGTAAAGTTGAAATGTGTACTATTTGTATTGCGAAAGTATTGTATGCCCTTAGAAAACAACTTTTTTGTCTTGCTGTTCAGAAGCATGAAACAACTTTCAAACCGTTCAGAATCATGTGGGAAGTTAACTTAAAATGTTTCCATTAGGTTTGAACTATGCTCTTTGGTGGAAAATTGAAATGTATGCTACTTTATTGTCAGAACATTGGAAGCACTCAGAAAACAACTTTTTTGTCTTTCTGTCCAGAGGCATGAAACAACTTTCAGATATCTCAGAAACATGCGGGCAGTTAACCTAAGGTGTATCCATTAGGTTTGCAGTAAGTGCTTTGGTTTAAAATTGAAATGTATGCTATTAGTATTGTCAAAGCCTTGTATGCACTGAGATAACAACTTTTTTGTCCTGATGTGTACAGGCATGAAACAACTTTCAAACTACTCATAATCATGTGGAAAGTTAAACTAATGTGTTTCCATTAGGTTTGCAGCAAGTACTTTGGTGTAAAGTTGAAATTTGTACCATTTGTATTGCCAAAGCATTGTATGCACTGACAAAACAACTTTTTTGTCTTGCTGTTCAGAGGCATGAAGCAACTTTCAAACCATTCAGAATCATGTGGGAGGTTAAGCTAAGGTGTTTCCATCAGGTTTGCACTCTGCACTTTGTTGGAAAATTCAAATGTATTATACTTTAATTTCAAAGAATTGCATGCACTTAGAAAACAGCTTTTTTGTCTTGCTGTACAGAGGGATGAAACAACTTTCAAACTACTCAGAATCATGTCGGAAGTTAACTTAAACGGGTTCCATCAGGTTTGCACTCTGCACTTTGGTGGAAAATTCAAATGTATACTACTTTAATTTCAAAGCATTGCATGCACTTTGAAAACAACTTTTTTGTCTGGCTGTACAGAGGAATGAAACAACTTTCAAAGTACTCAGAAGCATGTGGGAAGTTAACTTAAAATGTTTCCATCAGGTTTGCACTATACACTTTGGTGGAAAATTGAAATGTATACTACTTTAATGTCAGAACATTGTATGCACTGAGATAACAACTTTTTTGTCTTGATATGTAGAGGCATGAAACAACTTTCAAACTGCTCATAATCATGTGGAAAGTAAACCTAAGGAGTTTCCATTAGGTTTGCAGTAAGTACTTTGGTGTAAAATTGAAATGTATGCTATTAGTATTGTCACAGCATTGTATGCACTGAGATAACAACTTTTTTGTCCTGATGTGTACAGGGATGAAACAACCTTCAAACTACTCATAATCATGTGGAAAGTTAAACTAAGGTGTTTCCATTAGGTTTGCAGCAAGTACTTTGGTGTAAAGTTGAAATGTGTACCATTTGTATTGCCAAAGCATTGTATGCACTGACAAAGCAACTTTTTTGTCTTGCTGTTCAGAGGCATGAAGCAATTTTCAAACCATTCAGAATCATGTGGGAGGTTAAGCTAAGGTGTTTCCATCAGGTTTGCATTCTGCACTTTGTTGCAAAATTCAAATGTATTATACTTTAATTTCAAAGAATTGCATGCACTTAGAAAACAGCTTCTTTGTCTTGCTGTACAGAGGGATGAAACAACTTTCAAACTACTCAGAATCATGTGGGAAGTTAACTTAAAATGTTTCCATCAGGTTTGCACTATGCTCTTTGGTGGAAAATTGAAATGTACACTACTTTAATGTCAGAACATTGTAAGCACTCAGACAACAACTTTTTTGTCTTTATGTCCAGAGGCATGAAACAACTTTCAGACATCTCAGAATTATGTCGGAAGTTAACCTAAGGTGTTTCCATTAGGTTTGCAGTAAGTACTTTGGTGGAAAATTGAAATGTATGCTACTTTAATGTCAGAACATTGTATGCACGGAGATAACAACTTTTTTGTCTTGATATGTAGAGGCATGAAACAACTTTCAAACTGCTCATAATCGTGTGGAAAGTAAACCTACGGTGTTTCTATTAGGTTTGCAGTAAGTACTTTGGTGTAAAATTGAAATGTGTGCTATTAGTATTGTTACAGCATTGTATGCACTGAGATAACAACTTTTTTGTCCTGATGTGTGGAGGCATGAAACAACTTTCAAACTACACATAATCATGTGGAAAATTAACTTAAAATGTTTCCATCAGGTTTGCAGTATGCACTTTGGTGGAAAATTGAAATGTATACTACTTTAATGTCAGAACATTGTATGCACTGAGATAACAACTTTTTTGTCTGGATATGTAGAGGCATGAAACAACTTTCAAACTGCTCATAATCATGTGGAAAGTAAACCTAAGGTGTTTCCATTAGGTTTGCAGTAAGTACTTTGGTGTAAAATCGAAATGTATGTTATTAGTATTGTCAAACAATTGTATGCACTGAGATAACAACTTTTTTGTCCTGATGTGTACAGGTATGAAACAACTTTGAAACTACACATAATCATGTGGAAAGTTATACTAAGGTGTTTCCATTAGGTTTGCAGTTAGTACTTTGGTGTAAAGTTGAAATGTGTACTATTTGTACTGCCAAAGCATTGTAAGCACTGAGAAAACAACTTTTTTGTCTTGCTGTTCAGAGGCATGAAACAACTTTCAAACCATTCAGAATCATGTGGGAGGTTAAGCTAAGGTGTTTCCATCAGGTTTGCACTCTGCACTTTGGTGGAAAATTCAAATGTATTATACTTTAATTTCAAAGAATTGCATGCAGTTAGAAAACAGCTTTTTTGTCTTTCTGTACAGAGGGATGAAACAAATTTCAAACTACTCAGAATCATGTGGGAAGTTAACTTAAAATGTTTCCATCAGGTTTGCAGTATGCACTTTGGTGGAAAATTGAAATGTATACTACTTTAATGTCAGAACATTGTATGCACTGAGATAACAACTTTTTTGTCTGGAAATGTAGAGGCATGAAACAACTTTCAAACTGCTCATAATCATGTGGAAAGTAAACCTAAGGTGTTTCCATTAGGTTTGCAGTAAGTACTTTGGTGTAAAATCGAAATGTATGTTATTAGTATTGTCAAACAATTGTATGCACTGAGATAACAACTTTTTTGTCCTGATGTGTACAGGTATGAAACAACTTTGAAACTACACATAATCATGTGGAAAATTATACTAAGGTGTTTCCATTAGGTTTGCAGTTAGTACTTTGGTGTAAAGTTGAAATGTGTACTATTTGTACTGCCAAAGCATTGTAAGCACTGAGAAAACAACTTTTTTGTCTTGCTGTTCAGAGGCATGAAACAACTTTCAAACCATTCAGAATCATGTGGGAGGTTAAGCTAAGGTGTTTCCATCAGGTTTGCACTCTGCACTTTGGTGGAAAATTCAAATGTATTATACTTTAATTTCAAAGAATTGCATGCAGTTAGAAAACAGCTTTTTTGTCTTTCTGTACAGAGGGATGAAACAAATTTCAAACTACTCAGAATCATGTGGGAAGTTAACTTAAAATGTTTCCATCAGGTTTGCAGTATGCACTTTGGTGGAAAATTGAAATGTATACTACTTTAATGTCAGAACATTGTATGCACTGAGATAACAACTTTTTTGTCTGGATATGTAGAGGCATGAAACAACTTTCAAACTGCTCATAATCATGTGGAAAGTAAACCTAAGGTGTTTCCATTAGGTTTGCAGTAAGTACTTTGGTGTAAAGTCGAAATGTATGTTATTAGTATTGTCAAACAATTGTATGCACTGAGATAACAACTTTTTTGTCCTGATGTGTACAGGTATGAAACAACTTTGAAACTACACATAATCATGTGGAAAGTTATACTAAGGTGTTTCCATTAGGTTTGCAGTTAGTACTTTGGTGTAAAGTTGAAATGTGTACTATTTGTACTGCCAAAGCATTGTAAGCACTGAGAAAACAACTTTTTTGTCTTGCTGTTCAGAGGCATGAAACAACTTTCAAACCATTCAGAATCATGTGGGAGGTTAAGCTAAGGTGTTTCCATCAGGTTTGCACTCTGCACTTTGGTGGAAAATTCAAATGTATTATACTTTAATTTCAAAGAATTGCATGCAGTTAGAAAACAGCTTTTTTGTCTTTCTGTACAGAGGGATGAAACAAATTTCAAACTACTCAGAATCATGTGGGAAGTTAACTTAAAATGTTTCCCTCAAGTTTGCACTATGCTCTTTGGTGGAAAATTGAAATGTACAGTACTTTAATGTCAGAACACTGTAAGCACTCAGACAACAACTTTTTTGTCTTTATGTCCAGAGGTATGAAACAACTTTCAGACATCTCAGAATTATGTGGGAAGTTAACCTAAGGTGTTTCCATTAGGTTTGCAGTAAGTACTTTGGTGGAAAATTGAAATGAATACTACTTTAATGTCAGAACATTGTATGCACAGAGATAACAACTTTTTTGTCTTGATATGTAGAGGCATGAAACAACTTTCAAACTGCTCATAATCGTGTGGAAAGTAAACCTAAGGTGTTTCCATTAGGTTTGCAGTAAGTACTTTGGTGTAAAATTGAAATGTATACTACTTTAATGTCAGAACATTGTATGCACAGAGATAACAACTTTTTTGTCTTGATATGTAGAGGCATGAAACAACTTTCAAACTGCTCATAATCGTGTGGAAAGTAAACCTAAGGTGTTTCCATTAGGTTTGCAGTAAGTACTTTGGCGTAAAATTGAAATGTATGTTATTAGTATTGTCAAACCATTGTATGCACTGAGATAACAACTTTTTTGTCCTGATATGTAGAAGCATGAAACAACTTTCAAACTACACATAATCATGTGGAAAGTTAAACTAAGGTGTTTCCATTAGGTTTGCAGTAGGTACTTTGGTGTAAAGTTCAAATGTGTTCTATTTGTATTGCCAAAGCATTGTAAGCACTGAGAAAACAACTTTTTTGTCTTGCTGTTCAGAGGCATGAAACAACTTTCAAACCATTCAGAATCATGTGGGAAGTTAAGCTAAAGGTGTTTCCATTAAGTTTGCAGTAAGTACTTTGGTGGAAAATTGAAATGTATACTGCTTTAATGTCAGAACATTGTATGCACAGAGATAATAACTTTTTTGTCTTGATATGTAGAGGCATGAAACAACTTTCAAGCTGCTCATAATCGTGTGGAAAGTAAACCTAAGGTGTTTCCATTAGGTTTGCAGTAAGTACTTTGGTGTAAAATTGAAATGTGTGCTATTAGTATTGTCACAGCATTGTATGCACTGAGATAACAACTTTTTTGTCCTGATGTGTAGAGGCATGAAACAACTTTCAAACTACACATAATCATGTGGAAAGTTAACGTAAAATGTTTCCATCAGGTTTGCAGTATGCACTTTGGTGGAAAATTGAAATGTATACTACTTTAATGTCAGAACATTGTTTGCACTGAGATAACAACTTTTTTGTCTGGATATGTAGAGGCATGAAACAACTTTCAAACTGCTCATAATGGTGTGGAAAGTAAACCTAAGGTGTTTCCATCAGGTTTGCAATATGCACTTTGGTGGAAAATTGAAATGTACACTACTTTAATGTCAAAGCATTGCATGCACTTAGAAAACAACTTTCTTGTGTTGCTGTACAGAGGCATGAAACAACTTTCAAACTACTCAGAATCATGTGGGAAGTTAACTTAAAATGTTTCCATCAGGTTTGCAATATGCACTTTGGTGGAAAATAGATATGTATACTATTAGTATTGTCAAAGCCTTGTATGCACTGAGATAACAACTTTTTTGTCTTGATGTGTAGAGGCATAAAACAACTTTCAAACTCCTCATAATCAGGTGGGAAGTTAACCTAAGGTGTTTTCATTAGGTTTGCAGTAAGTACTTTGGTGTAAAATTGAAATGTATACTATGTGTATTGTCAAAGCACTGTATTCAGTTAGAAATCAACTTTTTTATCTTTATGTGCAGAGACATGAAGGAACTTTCAGACATCTCAGAATCATGTGGGAAGTTAATGTATTGTATTTCCATTAGGATTGCAGTAAGTACTTTGGTGTAAAATTGAAATGTATGCTTTTCGTATTGTCAAAGTATAGTATGCACTGAGATAACAACTTTTTTGTCTTGACGTGTAGAGGCATGAAGCAACTTTCAAACTGCTTATAATCTTGTGCAAAGTTAACCTATGGTGTTTCCATTAGGTTTGCAGTAAGTACTTTGGTGTAAAATTGAAATGTGTACCATTTGTATTGCCAAAGCATTGTATGCACTGAGAAAGCAACTTTTTTGTCTTGCTGTACAGAGGCATGAAACAACTTTCAGAAATCTCAGAATCATGCGGGAAGTTAACTTAGACTGTTTCCATCAGGTTTGCAGTATGCACTTTCGTGGAAAATTGAAATGGATACTACTTTAATGTCAGAACATTGTATGCACTGAGAAAACAACTTTTTTGTCTTTATGTCCAGAGGCATGAAATAACTTTCAGACATCTCAGAATCATCTGGGAAGTTAACCAAAGGTGTTTCCATTAGGTTTGCAGCAAGTACTTTGGTGTAAAATTGAAATGTATACTATTAGCATTGTCAAAGCCTTGTATGCACTGAGATAACAAGTTTTTTGTCTTGATGTGTAGAGGTATAAAAAAACGTTCAAACTCCTCATAATCATGTGGGAAGTTAACCTAAGGTATTTCGATTAGATTTGCAGTAAGTACTTTGGTGTAAAATTGAAATGTATACTACATGTATTGTCAAAGCATTGTATGCCCTGAGATAACAACTTTTCTGTCCTGGTGTGTACAGGCATGAAGCAACTTTCAAACTACTTAGAATTATGTGGAAAGTTAACCTAAGGTGTTTCCATTAGGTTTGCAGTAAGTACTTTGGTGTAAAATTGCAATGTGTACTATTTGTTTTGCCAAAGGATTGCATGCACTTAGAAAACAACTTTTTTCTCTTGCTGTACAGAGGTATGAAACAGCTTTCAAACTGCTCAGAATCATGTGGGAAGTTAACTTGAAATGTTTCCATCAGCTTTGCAGTACGCACTTTGGTGGAAAATTGAAATGGATACTACTTTAATGTCAGAATATTGTATGCACTGAGAAAACAACTTTTTTCTCTTGCTGTTCACAGGCATGAAACAACTTTCAGACATCTCAGAATCATCTGGGAAGTTAACCAAAGGCGTTTCTATTAGGTTTGCAGTAGGTGCTTTGGTGTAAAATTGAAATGTAGACTATTTGTATTGTCAAAGCATTGTATTCACTGAGAAATCAACTTTTTTGTCTTTATGTGGAGAGACATGAAACAACTTTCAGACATCTCAGAATCATGTGGGAAGTTAACGTATGGTATTTCCAATAGGTTTGCAGTAAGTACTTTGGTGTGAAATTGAAACGTATGCTATTAATATTGTCAAAGCATGGTATGCACTGACATAACAACTTTTTTGTCTTGCTGTTCAGAGGCATGAAACAACTTTCAAACCATTCAGAATCATGTGGGAAGGTAAGCTAAGGTTTTTCCATCAGGTTTGCAATATGCACTTTGGTTGAAAATTGAAATGTATACTACTTTAATGTCAAACCATTGCATGCACTTAGAAAACAACTTTTTTGTCTTGCTATAGAGAGGCATGAAACAACTTTCAAACTACTCAGAATCATGTGGGAAGTTAACTTAAAATGTTTCCATCAGGATTGCAGTATGCAGTTTGGTGGAAAATTGAAATGGATACTACTGTAACGTCAGAACATTGTATGCACTGAGAAAACAACTTTTTTGTCTTTATGTCCAGAGGCATGAAACAACTTTCAGACATCTCAGAATCATGTGGGAAGTTAACCTAAGGTGTTTCCATTAGGTTTGCAGTAAGTACTTTGGTGGAAAATTGAAATGTATACTACTTTAATGTCAGAACATTGTATGCACAGAGATAACAACTTTTTTGTCTTGATATGTAGAGGCATGAAACAACTTTCAAACTGCTCATAATCGTGTGGAAAGTAAACGTAAGGTGTTTCCATTAGGTTTGCAGTAAGTACTTTGGTGTAAAATTGAAATGTGTGCTATTAGTATTGTCACAGCATTGTATGCACTGAGATAACAACTTTTTTGTCCTGATGTGTACAGGCATGAAACAACTTTCAAACTACACATAATCATGTGGAAAGTTAACTTAAAATGTTACCATCAGGTTTGCAGTATGCACTTTGGTGGAAAATTGAAATGTATACTAATTTAATGTCAGAACATTGTATGCACTGAGATAACAACTTTTTTGTCTGGATATGTAGAGGCATGAAACAACTTTCAAACTGCTCATAATCATGTGGAAAGTAAACCTAAGGTGTTTCCATTAGGTTTGCAGTAAGTACTTTGGTGTAAAATTGAAATGTATGCTATTAGAACTGTCAAAGCATTGTATGCACTGAGAAAACAACTTTTTTGTCTTGCTGTTCAGAGTCATGAAACAACTTTCAAATTATTCAGAATCATGTGGGAAGTTAAGCTAAGGTGTTTCCATCAGTTTTGCAGTAAGTACTTTGGTGTGAAATTGAGATGTATGTTATTAGTATTGTCAAACCATTGTATGCACTGAGATAACAACTTTTTTGTCTTGATATGTAGAGGCATGAAACAACTTTCAAACTGCTCATAATCATGTGGAAAGTAAACCTAAGGTGTTTCCATTAGGTTTTCAGCAATTACTTTGGTGTAAAGTTGAAATGTGTACTATTTGTATTGCGAAAGTATTGTATGCCCTTGAAAAACAACTTATTTGTCTTGCTGTTCAGAGGCATGAAACAACTTTAAAACCATTCAGAATCATGTGGGAAGTTAAGCTAAGGTGTTTCCATCAGGTTTGCACTCTGCACTTTGGTGGAAAATTCAAATGTATTATTCTTTAATTTCAAAGAATTGCATGCACTTAGAAAACAGCATTTTTGTCTTGCTGTAAAGAGGGATGAAACAACATTGAAACTACTCAGAATCATGTGGGAAGTTAACTTAAAATGTTTCCATCAGGTTTGCACTATGCTCTTTGGTGGAAAATTGAAATGTACACTACTTTAATGTCAGAACATTGTAAGCACTCAGAAAACAACTTTTTTGTCTTTATGTCCGGAGGCATTAAACAACTTTCAAACTGCTCATAATCGTGTGGAAAGTAAACCTAAGGTGTTTCCATTAGTTGTGCAGTAAGTACTTTGGTGTAAAATTGAAATGTATGTTATTAGTATGGTCAAACCATTTTATGCACTGAGATAACAACTTTTTTGTCCTGATGTGTACAGGCATGAAACAACTTTCAAACTACACATAATCATGTGGAAAGTTAAACTAAGGTGTTTCCATTAGGTTTGCAGTAAGTACTTTGGTGTAAAGTTCAAATGTGTTCTATTTGTATTGGCAAAGCATTGTAAGCACTGAGAAAACAACTTTTTTGTCTTGCTGTTCATAGGCATGAAACAACTTTCAAACCATTCAGAATCATGTGGGAAGTTAAGCTAAGGTGTTTCCATCAGGTTTGCACTCTGCACTTTGGTGGAAAATTCAAATGTATTATACTTTAATTTCAAAGAATTGCATGCACTTAGAAAACAGCTTTTTTGACTTGCTGTACAGAGGGATGAAACAACTTTCAAACTACTCAGAATCATGTGGGAAGTTAACTTAAAATGTTTCCATCAGGTTTGCACTATGCTCTTTGGTGGAAAATTGAAATGTACACTACTTTAATGTCAGAACATTGAAGGACTCAGAAAACAACTGTTTTGTCGCTATGTCCAGAGGCATGAAACAACTTTCAGACATCTCAGAATCATGTGGGAAGTTAACCTAAGGTGTTTCCATTAGGTTTGCAGTAAGTACTTTGGTGTAAAATTGTAATGTGTGCTATTAGTATTGTCACAGCACTGTATGCACTGAGATAACAACTTTTTTGCCCTGATGTGTAGAGGCATGAAACAACTTTCAATCTACACATAATCATGTGGAAACTGAACTTAAAATGTTTCCATTAGGTTTGCAGTATGCACTTTGGTGGAAAATTGAAATGTATACTACTCTAATGTCAGAACATTGTATGTACTGAGATAACAACTCTTTTGTCTGAATATGTAGAGGAATGAAACAACTTTCAAACTGCTCATAATCATGTGGAAAGTAAACCTAAGGTGTTTCCATTAGGATTGCAGAAAGTAATTTGGTGTAAAATCGAAATGTATGTTATTCGTATTGTCAAACCATTGTATGCACTGAGATAACAGCTTTTTTGTCCTGATGTGTACAGGCATGAAACAACTTTCAAACTACACATAATCATGTGGAAAGTCAAACTAAGGTGTTTCCATTAGGTTTGCAGTAAGTACTTTGGTGTAAAGTTCAAATGTGTTCTATTTGTATTGCCAAAGCATTGTAAGCACTGAGAAAACAACTTTTTTGTTTTGCTGTTCAGAGGCATGAAACAACTTTCAAACCATTCAGAATCATGTGGGAAGTTAAGCTAAGGTGTTTCTATCAGGTTTGCACTCTGCACTTTGGTGGAAAATTCAAATGTATACTACTTTAATTCAAAGCATTGCATGCACTTAGAAAACAACTTTTTTGTCTTGCTGTACAGAGGGATGAAACAACTTTCAAACTACTCAGAATCATGTGGGAAATAATCTAAAATGTTTCCATCAGGTTTGCACTGTGCTCTTTGGAGTGAAATTGAAATGTACACTACTTTAATGTCACAACGTTGTAAGCACTCAGAAAACAACTTTTTTGTCTTTATGTCCGGAGGCATGAAACAACTTTCAGACATCTCAGAATCATGTGGGAAGTTAACCTAAGGTGTTTCCATTAGGTTTGCAGTAAGTACTTTGGTGTAAAATTGAAATGTGTGGTATTAATATTGTCACAGCATTGTATGCACTGAGATAACAACTTTTTTGTCCTGATGTGTAGAGGCATGAAAGAACTTTCAAACTACACATAATCATGTGGAAAGTTACTTAAAATGTTTCCATCAGGTTTGCAGTATGCACTTCGGTGGAAAATTGAAATGTATACTACTTTATTGTCAGAACATTGTATGCACTGAGATAACAACTTTTTTATCCTGATGTGTACAGGCATGAAACAACTTTCAAACTACAGATAATCATGTGGAAAGTTATACTAAGGTGTTTCCATTAGGTTTGCACTCTGCACGTTTGTGGAAAATTCAAATGTATTATTCTTTAATTTCAAAGAATTGCATGCACTTAGAAAACAGCTTTTTTGTCTTGCTGTACAGAAGGATGAAACAATTTTCAAACTACTCAGAATCATGTGGGAAGTTAACTTAAAATGTTTCCATCAGGTTTGCACTATGCTCTTTGGTGGAAAATTGAAATGTACACTACTTAATGTCGGAACATTGTAAGCACTCAGAAAACAACATTTTTGTCTTTATGTCCAGAGGCATGAAACAACTTTCACACATCTCAGAATCATGTAGGAAGTTAACCTAAGGTGTTTCCATTAGGTTTACAGTAAGTACTTTGGTGTAAAATTGAAATGTATGCTATTAGTATTGTCACAGCATTGTATGCACTGAGATAACAACTTTTTTGTCCTGATGTATACAGGCATGAAACAACTTTCAAACTACTCATAATCATGTGGGAAATTAAACTAAGGTGTTTCCATTAGGTTTGCAGCAAGTACTTTGGTGTAAAGTTGAAATCTGTACTATTTGTATTGCCAAAGCTGTGTATGCACTGAGAAAACAACTTTTTTGTCTTGCTGTTCAGAGGCATGAAACAACTTTCAAACTATTCAGAATCATGTGGGAAGTTAAGCTCAGGTGTTTCTATCATGTTTGCACTCTGCACTTTGGTGGAAAGTTCAAATGTATACTACTTTAAATTCAAAGCATTGCATGCACTTAGAAAACAACTTTTTTGCCTTGCTGTGGAGAGGGATGAAACAACTTTCAAACTGCACATAATCATGTGGAAAGTTAAAGTAAGGTGTTTCCATTAGGTTTGCAGCAAGTACTTTGGTGTAAAGTTGAAATGTGTACTATTTGTATTGCGAAAGTATTGTATGCCCTTAAAAAACAACTTTTTTGTCTTGCTGTTCAGAAGCATGAAACAACTTTCAAACCGTTCAGAATCATGTGGGAAGTTAACTTAAAATGTTTCCTTCAGGTTTGCACTATGCTGTTTGGTGGAAAATTGAAATGTACACTACTTTAATGTCAGAACACTGTAAGCACTCAGACAACAACTTTTTTGTCTTTATGTCCAGAGGCATGAAACAACTTTCAAACTGCTCATAATTGTGTGGAAAGTAAACCTAAGGTGTTTCCATTAGGTTTGCAGTAAGTACTTTGGTGTAAAATTGAAATGTGTGCTATTAGTATTGTCACAGCATTGTATGCACTGAGATAACAACTTTTTTGTCCTGATGTGTAGAGGCATGAAACAACTTTCAAACTACACATAATCATGTGGAAAGTTAACTTAAAATGTTTCCATCAGGTTTGCCCTATGCACTTTGGTGGAAAATTGAAATGTATACTACTTTAATGTCAGAACATTGTATGCGCTGAGATAACAACTTTTTTATCTTGACGTGTAGAGGCATGAAGCAACTTTCAAACTGCTTATAATCATGTGCAATGTTAACTTACGGTGTTTCCATTAGGTTTGCAGTAAGTACTTTGGTGTAAAATTGAAATGTGTACCATTTGTATTGCCAAAGCATTGTATGCACTGAGAAAACAACTTTTTTGTCTTGCTGTACAGAGGCATGAAACAACTTTCAGAAATCTCTGAATCATGTGGGAAGTTAACCTAAAATGTTTCCATCCGGTTTGCAGTATGCACTTTCGTGGAAAATTGAAATGGATACTACTTTAATGTCAGAACATTGTATGCACTGAGAAAACAACTTTTTTGTCTTTATGTCCAGAGGTATGAAACAACTTTCAGAAATCTGAGAATGTTGTGGGAAGTTACCCAAAGGTGTTTCATGCACTTTGAAAACAAGATGTTTGTCTTGATGGGCAGAGGTATGAAACAGCCTTCAGACATCTCAAAATCATCTGGGATGTTACCCAAACGTGTTTCCATTAGGTTTGCAGTAAGTGATTTGGTGTAAAATTGAAATGTATAGTATTACTATTGTCAAAGCATTGTATGCACTGAGATAACAACTTTTTTGTCCTGATGTGTGCAGGCATGAAACAACTTTCAAACTACTCATAATCATGTGGAAAGTTAACGTAAGGTGTTTCCATTAGGTTTGCAGTAAGTACTTTGGTGTAAAATTGACATGTGTACTATTTGTATTGCCAAAGCATTGTATGCACTGAAAACAAATTTTTTGTCTTGCTGTTCAGAGGCATGAAGCAACTTTCAAACTACTCAGAATCATGTGGGAAGTTAACTAAAAATGTTTCCATCAGGTTTGCAATATGCACTTTGGTGGAAAATTGAAATGTACACTACTTTAATGTCAAAGCATTGCATGCACTTAGAAAACAACTTTCTTGTGTTGCTGTACAGAGGGATGAAACAACTTTCAAACTACTCAGAATCATGTGGGAAGTTAACTTAAAATGTTTCCATCAGGTTTGCAATATGCACTTTGGTGGAAAATAGAAATGTATACTATTAGTATTGTCAAAGACTTGTATGCACTGAGATAACAACTTTTTTGTCTTGATGTGTAGAGGCATAAAACAACTTTCAAACTCCTCATAATCAGGTGGGAAGTTAACCTAAGGTGTTTTCATTAGGTTTGCAGTAAGTACTTTGGTGTAAAATTGAAATGTATACTATGTGTATTGTCAAAGCACTGTATTCAGTTAGAAATCAACTTTTTTATCTTTATGTGCAGAGACATGAAGGAACTTTCAGACATCTCAGAATCATGTGGGAAGTTAATGTATTGTATTTCCATTAGGATTGCAGTAAGTACTTTGGTGTGAAATTGAAATGTATGCTTTTCGTATTGTCAAAGTATAGTATGCACTGAGATAACAACTTTTTTGTCTTGACGTGTAGAGGCATGAAGCAACTTTCAAACTGCTTATAATCTTGTGCAAAGTTAACCTATGGTGTTTCCATTAGGTTTGCAGTAAGTACTTTGGTGTAAAATTGAAATGTGTACCATTTGTATTGCCAAAGCATTGTATGCACTGAGAAAGCAACTTTTTTGTCTTGCTGTACAGAGGCATGAAACAACTTTCAGAAATCTCAGAATCATGCGGGAAGTTAACTTAGACTGTTTCCATCAGGTTTGCAGTATGCACTTTCGTGGAAAATTGAAATGGATACTACTTTAATGTCAGAACATTGTATGCACTGAGAAAACAACTTTTTTGTCTTTATGTCCAGAGGCATGAAATAACTTTCAGACATCTCAGAATCATCTGGGAAGTTAACCAAAGGTGTTTCCATTAGGTTTGCAGAAGTACTTTGGTGTAAAATTGAAATGTATACTATTAGCATTGTCAAAGCCTTGTATGCACTGAGATAACAAGTTTTTTGTCTTGATGTGTAGAGGTATAAAAAAACGTTCAAACTCCTCATAATCATGTGGGAAGTTAACCTAAGGTATTTCGATTAGATTTGCAGTAAGTACTTTGGTGTAAAATTGAAATGTATACTACATGTATTGTCAAAGCATTGTATGCCCTGAGATAACAACTTTTCTGTCCTGATGTGTACAGGCATGAAGCAACTTTCAAACTACATAGAATTATGTGGAAAGTTAACCTAAGGTGTTTCCATTAGGTTTGCAGTACGCACTTTGGTGGAAAATTGAAATGGATACTACTTTAATGTCAGAATATTGTATGCACTGAGAAAACAACTTTTTTCTCTTGCTGTTCACAGGCATGAAACAACTTTCAGACATCTCAGAATCATCTGGGAAGTTAACCAAAGGCGTTTCTATTAGGTTTGCAGTAGGTGCTTTGGTGTAAAATTGAAATGTAGACTATTTGTATTGTCAAAGCATTGTATTCACTGAGAAATCAACTTTTTTGTCTTTATGTGGAGAGACATGAAACAACTTTCAGACATCTCAGAATCATGTGGGAAGTTAACGTATGGTATTTCCAATAGGTTTGCAGTAAGTACTTTGGTGTGAAATTGAAACGTATGCTATTAATATTGTCAAAGCATGGTATGCACTGACATAACAACTTTTTTGTCTTGCTGTTCAGAGGCATGAGACAACTTTCAAACCATTCAGAATCATGTGGGAAGGTAAGCTAAGGTTTTTCCATCAGGTTTGCAATATGCACTTTGGTTGAATATTGAAATGTATACTACTTTAATGTCAAACCATTGCATGCACTTAGAAAACAACTTTTTTGTCTTGCTATAGAGAGGCATGAAACAACTTTCAAACTACTCAGAATCATGTGGGAAGTTAACTTAAAATGTTTCCATCAGGATTGCAGTATGCAGTTTGGTGGAAAATTGAAATGGATACTACTGTAACGTCAGAACATTGTATGCACTGAGAAAACAACTTTTTTGTCTTTATGTCCAGAGGCATGAAACAACTTTCAAACATCTCAGAATCATGTGGGAAGTTAACCTAAGGTGTTTCCATTAGGTTTGCAGTAAGTACTTTGGTGGAAAATTGAAATGTATACTACTTTAATGTCAGAACATTGTATGCACAGAGATAACAACTTTTTTGTCTTGATATGTAGAGGCATGAAACAACTTTCAAACTGCTCATAATCGTGTGGAAAGTAAACGTAAGGTGTTTCCATTAGGTTTGCCGTAAGTACTTTGGTGTAAAATTGAAATGTGTGCTATTAGTATTGTCACAGCATTGTATGCACTGAGATAACAACTTTTTTGTCCTGATGTGTACAGGCATGAAACAACTTTCAAACTACACATAATCATGTGGAAAGTTAACTTAAAATGTTACCATCAGGTTTGCAGTATGCACTTTGGTGGAAAATTGAAATGTATACTAATTTAATGTCAGAACATTGTATGCACTGAGATAACAACATTTTTGTCTTTATGTCCAGAGGCATGAAACAACTTTCACACATCTCAGAATCATGTGGAAAGTTATGCTAAGGTGTTTCCATTAGGTTTGCAGCAAGTACTTTGGTGTAAAGTTGAAATCTGTACTATTTGTATTGCCAAAGCTTTGTATGCACTGAGAAAACAACTGTTTTGTCTTGCTGTTCAGAGGCATGAAACAACTTTCAAACCATTCAGAATCATGTGGGAAGTTAAGCTAAGGTGTTTCTATCATGTTTGCACTCTGCACTTTGGTGGAAAGTTCAAATGTATACTACTTTAAATTCAAAGCATTGCATGCACTTAGAAAACAACTTTTTTGTCTTGCTGTACAGAGGGATGAAACAACTTTCAAACTACACATAATCATGTGGAAAGTTAAACTAAGGTGTTTCCATTAGGTTTGCAGCAAGTACTTTGGTGTAAAGTTGAAATGTGTACTATTTGTATTGCGAAAGTATTGTATGCCCTTAAAAAACAACTTTTTTGTCTTGCTGTTCAGAAGCATGAAACAACTTTCAAACCGTTCAGAATCATGTGGAATGTTAACTTAAAATGTTTGCATTAGGTTTGAACTATGCTCTTTGGTGGAAAATTGAAATGTTTTCAACTTTAATGTCAGAACATAGTATGCACTGAGATAACAACTTTTTTGTGTTGATATGTAGAGGCATGAAACTATTTTCAAACTGCTCATAATCATGTGGAAAGTAAACCTAAGGTGTTTCCATTAGGTTTGCAGTAAGTACTTTGGTGTAAAATTGAAATGTATGTTATTAGTATTGTCAAACCATTGTATGCACTGACATAACAACTTTTTTGTCCTGATGTGTACAGGCATGAAACAACTTTCAAACTACTCATAATCATGTGGAAAGTTATACTAAGGTGTTTCCATTAGGTTTGCAGTAAGTACTTTGGTGTAAAGTTCAAATGTGTTCTATTTGTATTGCCAAAGTATTGTAAGCACTGAGAAAACAACTTTTTGTCTTGCTGTTCAGAGGCATGAAACAACTATCAAATTATTCAGAATCATGCGGGAAGTTAAGCTGAGGTGTTTCCATCAGGTTTGCACTCTGCACGTTTGTGGAAAATTCAAATGTATTATTCTTTAATTTCAAAGAATTGCATGCACTTAGAAAGCAGCTTTTTTGTCTTGCTGTACAGAAGGATGAAACAACTTTCAAACTACTCAGAATCATGTGGGAAGTTAACTTAAAATGTTTCCATCAGGTTTGCACTATGCTCTTTGGTGGAAAATTGAAATGTACACTACTTTAAGTCGGAACATTTTAAGCACTCAGAAAACAACATTTTTGTCTTTATGTCCAGAGGCATGAAACAACTTTCACACATCTCAGAATCATGTGGGAAGTTAACCTAAGGTGTTTCCATTAGGTTTGCAGTAACTACTTTGGTGTAAAATTGAAATGTATGCTATTAGTATTGTCACAGCATTGTATGCACTGAGATAACAACTTTTTTGTCCTGATGTATACAGACATGAAACAACTTTCAAACTACTCATAATCATGTGGGAAGTTAACTTAAAATGTTTCCATCAGGTTTGCCCTATGCTCTTTGGTGGAAAATTGAAATGTACACTACTTTATGTCAGAACATTTTAAGCACTCAGAAAATAACATTTTTGTCTTTATGTCCAGAGGCATGAAACAACTTTCACACATCTCAGAATCATGTGGAAAGTTATGCTAAGGTGTTTCCATTAGGTTTGCAGCAAGTACTTTGGTGTAAAGTTGAAATCTGTACTATTTGTATTGCCAAAGCTTTGTATGCACTGAGAAAACAACTGTTTTGTCTTGCTGTTCAGAGGCATGAAACAACTTTCAAACCATTCAGAATCATGTGGGAAGTTAAGCTAATGTGTTTCCATCATGTTTGCACTCTGCACTTTGGTGGAAAGTTCAAATGTATACTACTTTAAATTCAAAGCATTGCATGCACTTAGAAAACAACTTTTTTGTCTTGCTGTAGAGAGGGATGAAACAACTTTCAAACTACACATAATCATGTGGAAAGTTAAACTAAGGTGTTTCCATTAGGTTTGCAGCAAGTACTTTGGTGTAAAGTTGAAATGTGTACTATTTGTATTGCGAAAGTATTGTATGCCCTTAAAAAACAACTTTTTTGTCTTGCTGTTCAGAAGCATGAAACAGCTTTCAAACCGTTCAGAATCATGTGGGATGTTAACTTAAAATGTTTCCATTAGGTTTGAACTATGCTCTTTGGTGGAAAATTGAAATGTTTTCAACTTTAATGTCAGAACATAGAATGCACTGAGATAACAACTTTTTTTGTCTTGATATGTAGAGGCATGAAACTATTTTCAAACTGCTCATAATCATGTGGAAAGTAAACCTAAGGTGTTTCCATTAGGTTTGCAGTAAGTACTTTGGTGTAAAATTGAAATGTATGTTATTAGTATTGTCAAACCATTGTATGCACTGACATAACAACTTTTTTGTCCTGATGTGTACAGGCATGAAACAACTTTCAAACTACTCATAATCATGTGGAAAGTTATACTAAGGTGTTTCCATTAGGTTTGCAGTAAGTACTTTGGTGTAAAGTTCAAATGTGTTCTATTTGTATTGCCAAAGCATTGTAAGCACTGAGAAAACAACTATTTTGTCTTGCTGTTCAGAGGCATGAAACAACTATCAAATTATTCAGAATCATGCGGGAAGTTAAGCTGAGGTGTTTCCATCAGGTTTGCACTCTGCACTTTTGTGGAAAATTCAAATCTATATTCATTAATTTCAAAGAATTGTATGCACTAAGAAAACAGCTTTTTTGTCTTGCTGTACAGAAGGATGAAACAACTTTCAAACTGCTCAGAATCATGTGGGAAGTTAACTTAAAATGTTTCCATCAGGTTTGCCCTATGCTTTTTGGTGGAAAATTGAAATGTACACTACTTTATGTCAGAACATTGTAGGCACTCAGAAAACAACATTTTTGTCTTTATGTCCAGAGGCATGAAACAACTTTCAGACATCTCAGAATCATGTGGGAAGTTAAACTAAGGTGTTTCCATTAGGTTTGCAGTAAGTACTTTGGTGTAAAGTTCAAATGTGTACTATTTGTGTTGCGAAAGTATTGTATGCACTTAGAAAACAACTTTTTTGTCTTGCTGTTCAGAAGCATGAAACAACTTTCAAACCGTTCAGAATCATGTGGAAAGTTAACTTAAAATGTTTCTATTAGGTTTGAACTATGCTCTTTGGTGGAAAATTGAAATGTATGCTACTTTATTGTCAGAACATTGGAAGCACTCAGAAAACAACCTTTTTTGTCTTTCAGTCCAGAGGCATGAAACAACTTTCAGATATCTCAGAAACATGCGGTCAGTTAACCTAAGGTGTATCCATTAGGTTTGCAGTAAGTGCTTTGGTTTAAAATTGAAATGTATGCTATTAGTATTGTCAAAGCCTTGTATGCACTGAGATAACAACTTTTTTGTCTTGATGTGCAGAGGCATGAAACAACTTTCAAACTGTTCATAATCATGTGGGAAGTTAACCTAAGGTGTTTACATTAGGTTTGCAGTAAGTACTTTGGTGTAAAATTGAAATGTATGCTATTAGTATTGTCAAAGCATTGTATGCACTGAGATAACAACTTTTTTGTCCTGATGTGTACAGGCATGAAACAACTTTCAAACTACTCATAATCATGTGGAAAGTTAAACTAAGGTGTTTGCATTACGTTTGCAGCAAGTACTTTGGTGTAAAGTTGAAATTTGTACCATTTGTATTGCCAAAGCATTGTATGCACTGACAAAACAACTTTTTTGTCTTGCTGTTCAGAGGCATGAAACAACTTTCAAACCATTCAGAATCATGTGGGAGGTTAAGCTAAGGTGTTTCCATCAGGTTTGCACTCTGCACTTTGGTGGAAAATTCAAATGTATTATACTTTAATTTCAAAGAATTGCATGCACTTAGAAAACAGCTTTTTTGTCTTGCTGTACAGAGGGATGAAACAACTTTCAAACTACTCAGAATCATGACGGAAGTTAGCTTAAACGGGTTCCATCAGGTTTGCACTCTGCACTTTGGTGGAAAATTCAAATGTATACTACTTTAATTTCAAAGCATTGCATGCACTTAGAAAACAACTCTTTTGTCTGGCTGTACAGAGGGATGAAACAACTTTCAAAGTACTCAGAAGCATGTGGGAAGTTAACTTGAAATGTTTCCATCAGGTTTGCACTATGCTCTTTGGTGGAAAATTGAAATGTACACTACTTTAATGTCAGAACACTGTAAGCACTCAGACAACAACTTTTTTGATTTATGTCCAGAGGCATGAAACAACTTTCAGACATCTCAGAATTATGTGGGAAGTTAACCTAAGGTTTTTCCATTAAGTTTGCAGTAAGTACTTTGGTGTAAAATCGAAATGTATGTTATTAGTATTGTCAAACCATTGTATGCACTGAGATAACAACTTTTTTGTCCTGATGTGTAGAGGCATGAAACAACTTTGAAACTACACATAATCATGTGGAAAGTTATACTAAGGTGTTTCCATTAGGTTTGCAGTTAGTACTTTGGTGTAAAGTTGAAATGTGTACTATTTGTACTGCCAAAGCATTGTAAGCACTGAGAAAACAACTTTTTTGTCTTGCTGTTCAGAGGCATGAAACAACTTTCAAACCATTCAGAATCATGTGGGAGGTTAAGCTAAGGTGTTTCCATCAGGTTTGCACTCTGCACTTTGGTGGAAAATTCAAATGTATTATACTTTAATTTCAAAGAATTGCATGCAGTTAGAAAACAGCTTTTTTGTCTTTCTGTACAGAGGGATGAAACAACTTTCAAACTACTCAGAATCATGTGGGAAGTTAACTTAAAATGTTTCCCTCAGGATTGCACTATGCTCTTTGGTGGAAAATTGAAATGTACACTACTTTAATGTCAGAACACTGTAAGCACTCAGACAACAACTTTTTTGTCTTTATGTCCAGAGGTATGAAACAACTTTCAGACATCTCAGAATTATGTGGGAAGTTAACCTAAGGTGTTTCTATTAGGTTTGCAGTAAGTACTTTTGTGGAAAATTGAAATGTATACTACTTCAATGTCAGAACATTGTATGCACTGAGATAACAACTTTTTTGTCTGGATATGTAGAGGCATGAAACAACTTTCAAAACATTCAGAATCATGTGGGAGGTTAAGCTAAGGTGTTTCCATCAGGTTTGCACTCTGCACTTTGGTGGAAAATTGAAATGTATACTACTTTAATTTCAAAGCATTGCATGCACTTAGAAAACAACTTTTTTGTCTGGCTGTACAGAGGGATGAAACAACTTTCAAAGTACTCAGAAGCATGTGGGAAGTTAACTTAAAATGTTTCCATCAGGTTTGCACTATACACTTTGGTGGAAAATTGAAATGTATACTACTTTAATGTCAGAACATTGTATGCACTGAGATATCAACTTTTTTGTCTTGATATGTAGAGGCATGAAAAAACTTTCAAACTGCTCATAATCATGTGGAAAGTAAACCTAAGGAGTTTCCATTAGGTTTGCAGTAAGTACTTTGGTGTAAAATTGAAATGTATGCTATTAGTATTGTCACAGCATTGTATGCACTGAGATAACAACTTTTTTGTCCTGATGTGTACAGGGATGAAACAACCTTCAAACTACTCATAATCATGTGGAAAGTTAAACTAAGGTGTTTCCATTAGGTTTGCAGCAAGTACTTTGGTGTAAAGTTGAAATGTGTACCATTTGTATTGCCAAAGCATTGTATGCACTGACAAAGCAACTTTTTTGTCTTGCTGTTCAGAGGCATGAAGCAACTTTCAAACCATTCAGAATCATGTGGGAGGTTAAGCTAAGGTGTTTCCATCAGGTTTGCATTCTGCACTTTGTTGCAAAATTCAAATGTATTATACTTTAATTTCAAAGAATTGCATGCACTTAGAAAACAGCTTCTTTGTCTTGCTGTACAGAGGGATGAAACAACTTTCAAACTACTCAGAATCATGTGGGAAGTTAACTTAAAATGTTTCCATCAGGCTTGCACTATGCTCTTTGGTGGAAAATTGAAATGTACACTACTTTAATGTCAGAACACTGTAAGCACTCAGACAACTTTTTTGATTTATGTCCAGAGGCATGAAACAACTTTCAGACATCTCAGAATTATGTGGGAAGTTAACCTAAGGTGTTTCCATTAGGTTTGCAGTATGCACTTTGGTGGAAAATTGAAATGTATACTACTTTAATGTCAGAACATTGTATGCACAGAGATAACAACTTTTTTGTCTTGATATGTAGAGGCATGAAACAACTTTCAAACTGCTCATAATCGTGTGGAAAGTAAACCTAAGGTGTTTCCATTAGGTTTGCAGTAAGTACTTTGGTGTAAAATTGACATGTGTACTATTTGTATTGCCAAAGCATTGTATGCACTGAAAACAAATTTTTTGTCTTGCTGTTCAGAGGCATGAAACAACTTTCAAACTACTCAGAATCATGTGGGAAGTTAACTTAAAATGGTTCCATCAGGTTTTCAGTATGCACTTTGGTGGAAAATTGAAATGGACACTACTTTAATGTCAGAACATTCCATGCACTGAGAAAACAACTTTTTTGTCTTTATGTGTAGAGGCATGAAACAACTTTCAGACATCTTAGAATCATGTGGGAAGTTAACCTAAGGCATTTCTATTAGGTTTGCAGTAAGTGCTTTGGTGCGAAATTGAAATGTATACTATTAGTATTGTCAAAGCATTGTATGCACTGAGATAACAACTTTTTTGTCTTGATGTGTAGAGGCATAAAACAACTTTCAAACTACTCATAATCATGTGCAAAGTTAACCTAAGGTGTTTCTATTAGGTTTGCAGTAAGTACTTTGGTGTCAATTTGAAATGTATACTATATGTATTGTCAAAGCATTGTATTTACTGAGAAATCAACTTTTTTGTCTTTATGTGGAGAGGCATGAAACAACTTTCAAACTACTCATAATCATGTGCAAAGTTAACCTAAGGTGTCTCCATTAGGTTTGCAGTAAGTACTTTGGTGTAAAATTGAAATGTATGCTATTAGTATTGTGAAAGCATTGTATGCACTGAGATAACAACTTTTTTGTCCTCATGTGTAGAGGCATAAAACAACTTTCAAACTCCTCATAATCAGGTGGGAAGTTAACCTAAGGTGTTTTCATTAGGTTTGCAGTAAGTACTTTGGTGTAAAATTGAAATGTATACTATGTGTATTGTCAAAGCACTGTATTCAGTTAGAAATCAAATTTTTTATCTTTATGTGCAGAGACATGAAGGAACTTTCAGACATCACAGAATCATGTGGGAAGTTAATGTATTGTATTTCCATTAGGATTGCAGTAAGTACTTTGGTGTAAAATTGAAATGTATGCTTTTCGTATTGTCAAAGTATAGTATGCACTGAGATAACAACTTTTTTGTCTTGACGTGTAGAGGCATGAAGCAACTTTCAAACTGCTTATAATCTTGTGCAAAGTTAACCTACGGTGTTTCCATTAGGTTTGCAGTAAGTACTTTAGTGTAAAATTGAAATGTGTACCATTTGTATTGCCAAAGCATTGTATGCACTGAGAAAGCAACTTTTTTGTCTTGCTGTACAGAGGCATGAAACAACTTTCAGAAATCTCAGAATCATGCGGGAAGTTAACTTAGACTGTTTCCATCAGGTTTGCAGTATGCACTTTCGTGGAAAATTGAAATGGATACTACTTTAATGTCAGAACATTGTATGCACTGAGAAAACAACTTTTTTGTCTTTATGTCCAGAGGCATGAAATAACTTTCAGACATCTCAGAATCATCTGGGAAGTTAACCAAAGGTGTTTCCATTAGGTTTGCAGCAAGTACTTTGGTGTAAAATTGAAATGTATACTATTAGCATTGTCAAAGCCTTGTATGCACTGTGATAACAAGTTTTTTGTCTTGATGTGTAGAGGTATAAAAAAACGTTCAAACTCCTCATAATCATGTGGGAAGTTAACCTAAGGTATTTCGATTAGATTTGCAGTAAGTACTTTGGTGTAAAATTGAAATGTATACTACATGTATTGTCAAAGCATTGTATGCCCTGAGATAACAACTTTTCTGTCCTGGTGTGTACAGGCATGAAGCAACTTTCAAACTACTTAGAATTATGTGAAAAATTAACCTAAGGTGTTTCCATTAGGTTTGCAGTAAGTACTTTGGTGTAAAATTGCAATGTGTACTACTTGTTTTGCCAAAGGATTGCATGCACTTAGAAAACAACTTTTTTCTCTTGCTGTACAGAGGTATGAAACAGCTTTCAAACTGCTCAGAATCATGTGGGAAGTTAAGCTAAAGGTGTTTCCATTAAGTTTGCAGTAAGTACTTTGGTGGAAAATTGAAATGTATACTGCTTTAATGTCAGAACATTGTACGCACAGAGATAACAACTTTTTTGTCTTGATATGTAGAGGCATGAAACAACTTTCAAGCTGCTCATAATCGTGTGGAAAGTAAACCTAAGGTGTTTCCATTGGGTTTGCAGTAAGTACTTTGGTGTAAAATTGAAATGTGTGCTATTAGTATTGTCACAGCATTGTATGCACTGAGATAACAACTTTTTTGTCCTGATGTGCAGAGGCATGAAACAACTTTCATACTACACATAATCATGTGGAAAGTTAACGTAAAATGTTTCCATCAGGTTTGCAGTATGCACTTTGGTGGAAAATTGAAATGTACACTACTTTAATGTCAGAACATTGTAAGCACTCAGAATACAACTTTTTTGTCTTTATGTCCGGAGGCATGAAACAACTTTCAGACATCTCAGAATCATGTGGGAAGTTAACCTAAGGTGTTTCCATTAGGTTTGCAGTAAGTACTTTGGTGTAAAATTGAAATGTATACTACTTCAATGTCAGAACATTGTATGCACAGAGATAACAACTTTTTTGTTCCTGATGTGTGGAGGCATGAAACAACTTTCAAACTACACATAATCATGTGGAAAGTTAACTTAAAATGTTTCCATCAGGTTTGCAGTATGCACTTTGGTGGAAAATTGAAATGTATACTACTTTAATGTCAGAACATTGTATGCACTGAGATAACAACTTTTTTGTCTGGATATGTAGAGGCATGAAACAACTTTCAAACTGCTCATAATCGTGTGGAAAGTAAACCTAAGGTGTTTAAATTAGCTTTGCAGTAAGTACTTTGGTGTAAAATTGAAATGTATACTACTTTAATGTCAGAACATTGTAGGCACACAGATAACAACTTTTTTGTCTTGATATGTAGAGGCATGAAACAACTTTCAAACTGCTCATAATCGTGTGGAAAGTAAACCTAAGGTGTTTCCATTAGGTTTGCAGTAAGTACTTTGGTGTAAAATTGAAATGTGTGCTATTAGTATTGTCACAGCATTGTATGCACTGAGATAACAACTTTTTTGTCCTGATGTGTACAGGGATGAAACAACCTTCAAACTACTCATAATCATGTGGAAAGTTAAACTAAGGTGTTTCCATTAGGTTTGCAGCAAGTACTTTGGTGTAAAGTTGAAATGTGTACCATTTGTATTGCCAAAGCATTGTATGCACTGATAAAGCAACTTTTTTGTCTTGCTGTTCAGAGGCATGAAGCAACTTTCAAACCATTCAGAATCATGTGGGAAGTTAAGCTAAGGTGTTTCCATCAGGTTTGCATTCTGCACTTTGTTGCAAAATTCAAATGTATTATACTTTAATTTCAAAGAATTGCATGCACTTAGAAAACAGCTTCTTTGTCTTGCTGTACAGAGGGATGAAACAATTTTCAAACTACTCAGAATCATGTGGGAAGTTAACTTAAAATGTTTCCATCAGGTTTGCACTATGCTCTTTGGTGGAAAATTGAAATGTACACTACTTTAATGTCAGAACACTGTAAGCACTCAGACAACAACTTTTTTGTCTTTATGTCCAGAGGCATGAAACAACTTTCAGACATCTCAGAATTATGTGGGAAGGTAACCTAAGGTGTTTCCATTAGGTTTGCAGTAAGTACTTTGGTGGAAAATTGAAATGTATGCTACTTTGATGTCAGAACATTGTATGCACGGAGATAACAACTTTTTTGTCTTGATATGTAGAGGCATGAAACAACTTTCAAACTGCTCATAATCGTGTGGAAAGTAAACCTAAGGTGTTTCTATTAGGTTTGCAGTAAGTACTTTGGTGTAAAATTGAAATGTGTGCTATTAGTATTGTTACAGCATTGTATGCACTGAGATAACAACTTTTTTGTCCTGATGTGTGGAGGCATGAAACAACTTTCAAACTACACATAATCATGTGGAAAGTTAACTTAAAATGTTTCCATCAGGTTTGCAGTATGCACTTTGGTGGAAAATTGAAATGTGTACTACTTTATGTCAGAACATTGTATGCACTGAGATAACAACTTTTTTGTCTGGATATGTAGAGGCATGAAACAACTTTCAAACTGCTCATAATCATGTGGAAAGTAAACCTAAGGTGTTTCCATTAGGTTTGCAGTAAGTACTTTGGTGTAAAATCGAAATGTATGTTATTAGTATTGTCAAACAATTGTAAGCACTGAGATAACAACTTTTTTGTCCTGATGTGTACAGGCATGAAACAACTTTGAAACTACACATAATCATGTGGAAAGTTAAACTAAGGTGTTTCCATTAGGTTTGCAGTAGGTACTTTGGTGTAAAGTTCAAATGTGTTCTATTTGTATTGCCAAAGCATTGTAAACACTGAGAAAACAACTTTTTTGTCTTGCTGTTCAGAGGCATGAAACAACTTTCAAACCATTCAGAATCATGTGGGAAGTTAAGCTAAAGGTGTTTCCATTAAGTTAGCAGTAAGTACTTTGGTGGAAAATTGAAATGTATACTGCTTTAATGTCAGAACATTGTACGCACAGAGATAACAACTTTTTTGTCTTGATATGTAGAGGCATGAAACAACTTTCAAACTGCTCATAATCGTGTGGAAAGTAAACCTAAGGTGTTTCCATTAGGTTTGCAGTAAGTACTTTGGTGTAAAATCGAAATGTATGTTATTAGTATTGTCAAACAATTGTATGCACTGAGATAACAACTTTTTTGTCCTGATGTGTACAGGCATGAAACAACTTTGAAACTACACATAATCATGTGGAAAGTTATACTAAGGTGTTTCCATTAGGTTTGCAGTTAATACTTTGGTGTAAAGTTGAAATGTGTACTATTTGTACTACCAAAGCTTTGTAAGCACTGAGAAAAGAACTTTTTTGTCTTGCTGTTAAGAGGCATGAAACAACTTTCAAACCATTCAGAATCATGTGGGAGGTTAAGCTAAGGTGTTTCCATCAGGTTTGCACTCTGCACTTTGGTGGAAAATTCAAATGTATTATACTTTAATTTCAAAGAATTGCATGCAGTTAGAAAACAGCTTTTTTGTCTTTCTGTACAGAGGGATGAAACAACTTTCAAACTACTCAGAATCATGTGGGAAGTTAACTTAAAATGTTTCCCTCAGGTTTGCACTATGCTCTTTGGTGGAAAATTGAAATGTACACTACTTTAATGTCAGAACACTGTAAGCACTCAGACAACAACTTTTTTGTCTTTATGTCCAGAGGTATGAAACAACTTTCAGACATCACAGAATTATGTGGGATGTTAACCTAAGGTGTTTCCATTAGGTTTGCAGTAAGTACTTTGGTGGAAAATTGAAATGTATACTACTTTAATGTCAGAACATTGTATGCACAGAGATAACAACTTTTTTGTCTTGATATGTAGAGGCATGAAACAACTTTCAAACTGCTCATAATTGTGTGGAAAGTAAACCTAAGGTGTTTCCATTAGGTTTGCAGTAAGTACTTTGGTGTAAAATTGAAATGTATGTTATTAGTATTGTCAAAGCATTGTATGCACTGAGATAACAACTTTTTTGTCCTGATGTGTACAGGCATGAAACAACTTTCAAACTACACATAATCATGTGGAAAGTTAAACTAAGGTGTTTCCATTAGGTTTGCAGTAAGTACTTTGGTCTAAAGTTCAAATGTGTTCTATTTGTATTGCCAAAGCATTGTAAGCACTGAGTTAACAACTTATCTGTCTTGTTGTTCAGAGGCATGAAACAACTTTCAAACCATTCAGAATCATGTGGGAAGTTAAGCTAAGGTGTTTCCATCAGGTTTGCACTCTGCACTTTGGTGGAAAATTCAAATGTATTATACTTTAATTTCAAAGAATTGCATGCACTTAGAAAACAGCTTTTATGTCTTGCTGTAAAGAGGGATGAAACAACATTGAAACTACTCAGAATCATGTGGGAAGTTAACTTAAAATGTTTCCATCAGGTTTGCACTATGCTCTTTGGTGGAAAATTGAAATGTACACTACTTTAATGTCAGAACATTGTAAGCACTCAGAAAACAACTTTTTTATCTTTATGTCCAGAGGCATGAAACAACTTTCCGACATCTCAGAATCATGTGGGAAGTTAACCTAAGGTGTTTCCATTAGGTTTGCAGTAAGTACTTTGGTGTAAAATTGAAATGTATGCTATTAGTATTGTCAAAGCATTGTATGCACTGAGATAACAACTTTTTTGTCCTGATGTGTACAGGCATGAAACAACTGTCAAACTACACATAATCATGTGGAAAGTTAAACTAAGGCGTTTCCATTAGGTTTGCAGCAAGTACTTTGGTGTAAAGTTGAAATGTGTACTATTTGTATTGCGAAAGTATTGTATGCCCTTAGAAAACAACTTTTTTGTCTTGCTGTTCAGAAGCATGAAACAACTTTCAAACCGTTCAGAATCATGTGGGAAGTTAACTTAAAATGTTTCCATTAGGTTTGAACTATGCTCTTTGGTGGAAAATTGAAATGTATGCTACTTTATTGTCAGAACATTGGAAGCACTCAGAAAACAACTTTTTTGTCTTTCTGTCCAGAGGCATGAAACAACTTTCAGATATCTCAGAAACATGCGGGCAGTTAACCTAAGGTGTATCCATTAGGTTTGCAGTAAGTGCTTTGGTTTAAAATTGAAATGTATGCTATTAGTATTGTCAAAGCCTTGTATGCACTGAGATAACAACTTTTTTGTCCTGATGTGTACAGGCATGAAACAACTTTCAAACTACACATAATCATGTGGAAAGTTAAACTAATGTGTTTCCATTAGGTTTGCAGTAAGTACTTTGGTCTAAAGTTCAAATGTGTTCTATTTGTATTGCCAAAGCATTGTAAGCACTGAGAAAACAACTTATTTGTCTTGTTGTTCAGAGGCATGAAGCAACTTTCAAACCATTCAGAATCATGTGGGAGGTTAAGCTAAGGTGTTTCCATCAGGTTTGCACTCTGCACTTTGTTGGAAAATTCAAATGTATTATACTTTAATTTCAAAGAATTGCATGCACTTAGAAAACAGCTTTTTTGTCTTGCTGTACAGAGGGATGAAACAACTTTCAAACTACTCAGAATCATGTCAGAAGTTAACTTAAACGGGTTCCATCAGGTTTGCACTCTGCACTTTGGTGGAAAATTCAAATGTATACTACTTTAATTTCAAAGCATTGCATGCACTTTGAAAACAACTTTTTTGTCTGGCTGTACAGAGGAATGAAACAACTTTCAAAGTACTCAGAAGCATGTGGGAAGTTAACTTAAAATGTTTCCATCAGGTTTGCACTATACACTTTGGTGGAAAATTGAAATGTATACTACTTTAATGTCAGAACATTGTATGCACTGAGATAACAACTTTTTTGTCTTGATATGTAGAGGCATGAAACAACTTTCAAACTGCTCATAATCATGTGGAAAGTAAACCTAAGGAGTTTCCATTAGGTTTGCAGTAAGTACTTTGGTGTAAAATTGAAATGTATGCTATTAGTATTGTCACAGCATTGTATGCACTGAGATAACAACTTTTTTGTCCTGATGTGTAAAGGGATGAAACAACCTTCAAACTACTCATAATCATGTGGAAAGTTAAACTAAGGTGTTTCCATTAGGTTTGCAGCAAGTACTTTGGTGTAAAGTTGAAATGTGTACCATTTGTATTGCCAAAGCATTGTATGCACTGACAAAGCAACTTTTTTGTCTTGCTGTTCAGAGGGATGAAGCAATTTTCAAACCATTCAGAATCATGTGGGAGGTTAAGCTAAGGTGTTTCCATCAGGTTTGCATTCTGCACTTTGTTGCAAAATTCAAATGTATTATACTTTAATTTCAAAGAATTGCATGCACTTAGAAAACAGCTTCTTTGTCTTGCTGTACAGAGGGATGAAACAACTTTCAAACTACTCAGAATCATGTGGGAAGTTAACTTAAAATGTTTCCATCAGGTTTGCACTATGCTCTTTGGTGGAAAATTGAAATGTACACTACTTTAATGTCAGAACACTGTAAGCACTCAGACAACAACATTTTTGTCTTTATGTCCAGAGGCATGAAACAACTTTCAGACATCTCAGAATTATGTGGGAAGTTAACCTAAGGTGTTTCCATTAGGTTTGCAGTAAGTACTTTGGTGGAAAATTGAAATGTATGCTACTTTAATGTCAGAACATTGTATGCACGGAGATAACAACTCTTTTGTCTTGATATGTAGAGGCATGAAACAACTTTGAAACTGCTCATAATCGTGTGGAAAGTAAACCTACGGTGTTTCTATTAGGTTTGCAGTAAGTACATTGGTGTAAAATTGAAATGTGTGCTATTAGTATTGTTACAGCATTGTATGCACTGAGATAACAACTTTTTTGTCCTGATGTGTGGAGGCATGAAACAACTTTCAAACTACACATAATCATGTGGAAAGTTAACTTAAAATGTTTCCATCAGGTTTGTAGTATGCACTTTGGTGGAAAATTGAAATGTATACTACTTTAATGTCAGAACATTGTATGCACTGAGATAACAACTTTTTTGTCTGGATATGTAGAGGCATGAAACAACTTTCAAACTGCTCATAATCATGTGGAAAGTAAACCTAAGGTGTTTCCATTAGGTTTGCAGTAAGTACTTTGGTGTAAAATCGAAATGTATGTTTTTAGTATTGTCAAACAATTGTATGCACTGAGATAACAACTTTTTTGTCCTGATGTGTACAGGTATGAAACAACTTTGAAACTACACATAATCATGTGGAAAGTTATACTAAGGTGTTTCCATTAGGTTTGCAGTTAGTACTTTGGTGTAAAGTTGAAATGTGTACTATTTGTACTGCCAAAGCATTGTAAGCACTGAGAAAACAACTTTTTTGTCTTGCTGTTCAGAGGCATGAAACAACTTTCAAACCATTCAGAATCATGTGGGAGGTTAAGCTAATGTGTTTCCATCAGGTTTGCACTCTGCACTTTGGTGGAAAATTCAAATGTATTATACTTTAATTTCAAAGAATTGCATGCAGTTAGAAAACAGCTTTTTTGTCTTTCTGTACAGAGGGATGAAACAAATTTCAAACGACTCAGAATCATGTGGGAAGTTAACTTAAAATGTTTCCCTCAGGCTTGCACTATGCTCTTTGGTGGAAAATTGAAATGTACACTACTTTAATGTCAGAACACTGTAAGCACTCAGACAACAACTTTTTTGTCTTTATGTCCAGAGGTATGAAACAACTTTCAGACATCTCAGAATTATGTGGGAAGTTAACCTAAGGTGTTTCCATTAGGTTTGCAGTAAGTACTTTGGTGGAAAATTGAAATGAATACTACTTTAACGTCAGAACATTGTATGCACAGAGATAACAACTTTTTTGTCTTGATATGTAGAGGCATGAAACAACTTTCAAACTGCTCATAATCGTGTGGAAAGTAAACCTAAGGTGTTTCCATTAGGTTTGCAGTAAGTACTTTGGTGTAAAATTGAAATGTATACTACTTTAATGTCAGAACATTGTATGCACAGAGATAACAACTTTTTTGTCTTGATATGTAGAGGCATGAAACAACTTTCAAACTGGTCATAATCGTGTGGAAAGTAAACCTAAGGTGTTTCCATTAGGTTTGCAGTAAGTGCTTTGGCGTAAAATTGAAATGTATGTTATTAGTATTGTCAAACCATTGTATGCACTGAGATAACAACTTTTTTGTCCTGATATGTAGAGGCATGAAACAACTTTCAAACTACACATAATCATGTGGAAAGTTAAACTAAGGTGTTTCCATTAGGTTTGCCGTAGGTACTTTGGTGTAAAGTTCAAATGTGTTCCATTTGTATTGCCAAAGCATTGTAAGCACTGAGAAAACAACTTTTTTGTCTTGCTGTTCAGAGGCATGAAACAACTTTCAAACTACACATAATCATGTGGAAAGTTAACGTAAAATGTTTCCATCAGGTTTGCAGTATGCACTTTGGTGGAAAATTGAAATGTATACTACTTTAATGTCAGAACATTGTTTGCACTGAGATAACAACTTTTTTGTCTGGATATGTAGAGGCATGAAACAACTTTCAAACTGCTCATAATCATGTGGAAAGTAAACCTAAGGAGTTTCCATTAGGTTTACAGTAAGTACTTTGGTGTAAAATGGAAATGTATTCTACTTTAATGTCAGAACATTGTATGCACTGAGATAACAACTTTTTTGTCCTGATGTGTACAGGGATGAAACAACCTTCAAACTACTCATAATCATGTGGAAAGTTAAACTAAGGTGTTTCCATTAGGTTTGCAGCAAGTACATTGGTGTAAAGTTGAAATGTGTACCATTTGTATTGCCAAAGCATTGTATGCACTGACAAAGCAACTTTTTTGTCTTGCTGTTCAGAGGCATGAAGCAACTTTCAAACCATTCAGAATCATGTGGGAGGTTAAGCTAAGGTGTTTCCATCAGGTTTGCATTCTGCACTTTGTTGCAAAATTCAAATGTATTATACTTTAATTTCAAAGAATTGCATGCACTTAGAAAACAGCTTTTTTGTCTTGCTGTAAAGAGGGATGAAACAACATTGAAACTACTCAGAATCATGTGGGAAGTTAACTTAAAATGTTTCCATCAGGTTTGCACTATGCTCTTTGGTGGAAAATTGAAATGTACACTACTTTAATGTCAGAACATTGTAAGCACTCAGAAAACAACTTTTTTATCTTTATGTCCAGAGGCATGAAACAACTTTCCGACATCTCAGAATCATGTGGGAAGTTAACCTAAGGTGTTTCCATTAGGTTTGCAGTAAGTACTTTGGTGTAAAATTGAAATGTATGCTATTAGTATTGTCAAAGCATTGTATGCACTGAGATAACAACTTTTTTGTCCTGATGTGTACAGGCATGAAACAACTGTCAAACTACACATAATCATGTGGAAAGTTAAACTAAGGCGTTTCCATTAGGTTTGCAGCAAGTACTTTGGTGTAAAGTTGAAATGTGTACTATTTGTATTGCGAAAGTATTGTATGCCCTTAGAAAACAACTTTTTTGTCTTGCTGTTCAGAAGCATGAAACAACTTTCAAACCATTCAGAATCATGTGGGAAGTTAACTTAAAATGTTTCCATTAGGTTTGAACTATGCTCTTTGGTGGAAAATTGAAATGTATGCTATTTTATTGTCAGAACATTGGAAGCACTCAGAAAACAACTTTTTTGTCTTTATGTCCAGAGGTATGAAACAACTTTCAGACATCACAGAATTATGTGGGATGTTAACCTAAGGTGTTTCCATTAGGTTTGCAGTAAGTACTTTGGTGGAAAATTGAAATGTATACTACTTTAATGTCAGAACATTGTATGCACAGAGATAACAACTTTTTTGTCTTGATATGTAGAGGCATGAAACAACTTTCAAACTGCTCATAATTGTGTGGAAAGTAAACCTAAGGTGTTTCCATTAGGTTTGCAGTAAGTACTTTGGTGTAAAATTGAAATGTATGTTATTAGTATTGTCAAAGCATTGTATGCACTGAGATAACAACTTTTTTGTCCTGATGTGTACAGGCATGAAATAACTTTCAAACTACACATAATCATGTGGAAAGTTAAACTAAGGTGTTTCCATTAGGTTTGCAGTAAGTACTTTGGTCTAAAGTTCAAATGTGTTCTATTTGTATTGCCAAAGCATTGTAAGCACTGAGAAAACAACTTATTTGTCTTGCTGTTCAGAGGCATGAAACAACTTTCAAACCATTCAGAATCATGTGGGAAGTTAAGCTAAGGTGTTTCCATCAGGTTTGCACTCTGCACTTTGGTGGAAAATTCAAATGTATTATACTTTAATTTCAAAGAATTGCATGCACTTAGAAAACAGCTTTTTTGTCTTGCTGTAAAGAGGGATGAAACAACATTGAAACTACTCAGAATCATGTGGGAAGTTAACTTAAAATGTTTCCATCAGGTTTGCACTATGCTCTTTGGTGGAAAATTGAAATGTACACTACTTTAATGTCAGAACATTGTAAGCACTCAGAAAACAACTTTTTTATCTTTATGTCCAGAGGCATGAAACAACTTTCCGAATTCTCAGAATCATGTGGGAAGTTAACCTAAGGTGTTTCCATTAGGTTTGCAGTAAGTACTTTGGTGTAAAATTGAAATGTATGCTATTAGTATTGTCAAAGCATTGTATGCACTGAGATAACAACTTTTTTGTCCTGATGTGTACAGGCATGAAACAACTGTCAAACTACACATAATCATGTGGAAAGATAAACTAAGGCGTTTCCATTAGGTTTGCATCAAGTACTTTGGTGTAAAGTTGAAATGTGTACTATTTGTATTGCGAAAGTATTGTATGCCCTTAGAAAACAACTTTTTTGTCTTGCTGTTCAGAAGCATGAAACAACTTTCAAACCGTTCAGAATCATGTGGGAAGTTAACTTAAAATGTTTCCATTAGGTTTGAACTATGCTCTTTGGTGGAAAATTGAAATGTATGCTACTTTATTGTCAGAACATTGGAAGCACTCAGAAAACAACTTTTTTGTCTTTCTGTCCAGAGGCATGAAACAACTTTCAGATATCTCAGAAACATGCGGGCAGTTAACCTAAGGTGTATCCATTAGGTTTGCAGTAAGTGCTTTGGTTTAAAATTGAAATGTATGCTATTAGTATTGTCAAAGCCTTGTATGCACTGAGATAACAACTTTTTTGTCCTGATGTGTACAGGCATGAAACAACTTTCAAACTACTCATAATCATGTGGAAAGTTAAACTAATGTGTTTCCATTAGGTTTGCAGCAAGTACTTTGGTGTAAAGTTGAAATTTGTACCATTTGTATTGCCAAAGCATTGTATGCACTGACAAAACAACTTTTTTGTCTTGCTGTTCAGAGGCATGAAGCAACTTTCAAACCATTCAGAATCATGTGGGAGGTTAAGCTAAGGTGTTTCCATCAGGTTTGCACTCTGCACTTTGTTGGAAAATTCAAATGTATTATACTTTAATTTCAAAGAATTGCATGCACTTAGAAAACAGCTTTTTTGTCTTGCTGTACAGAGGGATGAAACAACTTTCAAACTACTCAGAATCATGTCGGAAGTTAACTTAAACGGGTTCCATCAGGTTTGCACTCTGCACTTTGGTGGAAAATTCAAATGTATACTACTTTAATTTCAAAGCATTGCATGCACTTTGAAAACAACTTTTTTGTCTGGCTGTACAGAGGAATGAAACAACTTTCAAAGTACTCAGAAGCATGTGGGAAGTTAACTTAAAATGTTTCCATCAGGTTTGCACTATGCTCTTTGGTGGAAAATTGAAATGTATACTACTTTAATGTCAGAACATTGTATGCACTGAGATAACAACTTTTTTGTCTTGATATGTAGAGGCATGAAACAACTTTCAAACTGCTCATAATCATGTGGAAAGTAAACCTAAGGTGTTTCCATTAGGTTTGCAGTAAGTACTTTGGTGTAAAATTGAAATGTATGCTATTAGTATTGTCACAGCATTGTATGCACTGAGATAACAACTTTTTTGTCCTGATGTGTACAGGGATGAAACAACCTTCAAACTACTCATAATCATGTGGAAAGTTAAACTAAGGTGTTTCCATTAGGTTTGCAGCAAGTACTTTGGTGTAAAGTTGAAATGTGTACCATTTGTATTGCCAAAGCATTGTATGCACTGACAAAGCAACTTTTTTGTCTTGCTGTTCAGAGGCATGAAGCAATTTTCAAACCATTCAGAATCATGTGGGAGGTTAAGCTAAGGTGTTTCCATCAGGTTTGCATTCTGCACTTTGTTGCAAAATTCAAATGTATTATACTTTAACTTCAAAGAATTCAATGCACTTAGAAAACAGCTTCTTTGTCTTGCTGTACAGAGGGATGAAACAACTTTCAAACTACTCAGAATCATGTGGGAAGTTAACTTAAAATGTTTCCATCAGGTTTGCACTACGCTCTTTGGTGGAAAATTGAAATGTACACTACTTTAATGTCAGAACACTGTAAGCACTCAGACAACAACTTTTTTGTCTTTATGTCCAGAGGCATGAAACAACTTTCAGACATCTCAGAATTATGTGGGAAGTTAACCTAAGGTGTTTCCATTAGGTTTGCAGTAAGTACTTTGGTGGAAAATTGAAATGTATGCTACTTTAATGTCAGAACATTGTATGCACGGAGATAACAACTTTTTTGTCTTGATATGTAGAGGCATGAAACAACTTTCAAACTGCTCATAATCGTGTGGAAAGTAAACCTACGGTGTTTCTATTAGGTTTGCAGTAAGTACTTTGGTGTAAAATTGAAATGTGTGCTATTAGTATTGTTACAGCATTGTATGCACTGAGATAACAACTTTTTTGTCCTGATGTGTGGAGGCATGAAACAACTTTCAAACTACACATAATCATGTGGAAAGTTAACTTAAAATGTTTCCATCAGGTTTGCAGTATGCACTTTGGTGGAAAATTGAAATGTATACTACTTTAATGTCAGAACATTGTATGCACTGAGATAACAACTTTTTTGTCTGGATATGTAGAGGCATGAAACAACTTTCAAACTGCTCATAATCATGTGGAAAGTAAACCTAAGGTGTTTCCATTAGGTTTGCAGTAAGTACTTTGGTGTAAAATCGAAATGTATGTTATTAGTATTGTCAAACAATTGTATGCACTGAGACAACAACTTTTTTGTCCTGATGTGTACAGGTATGAAACAACTTTGAAACTACACATAATCATGTGGAAAGTTATACTAAGGTGTTTCCATTAGGTTTGCAGTTAGTACTTTGGTGTAAAGTTGAAATGTGTACTATTTGTACTGCCAAAGCATTGTAAGCACTGAGAAAACAACTTTTTTGTCTTGCTGTTCAGAGGCATGAAACAACTTTCAAACCATTCAGAATCATGTGGGAGGTTAAGCTAATGTGTTTCCATCAGGTTTGCACTCTGCACTTTGGTAGAAAATTCAAATGTATTATACTTTAATTTCAAAGAATTGCATGCAGTTAGAAAACAGCTTTTTTGTCTTTCTGTACAGAGGGATGAAACAAATTTCAAACGACTCAGAATCATGTGGGAAGTTAACTTAAAATGTTTCCCTCAGGCTTGCACTATGCTCTTTGGTGGAAAATTGAAATGTACACTACTTTAATGTCAGAACACTGTAAGCACTCAGACAACAACTTTTTTGTCTTTATGTCCAGAGGTATGAAACAACTTTCAGACATCTCAGAATTATGTGGGAAGTTAACCTAAGGTGTTTCCATTAGGTTTGCAGTAAGTACTTTGGTGGAAAATTGAAATGAATACTACTTTAATGTCAGAACATTGTATGCACAGAGATAACAACTTTTTTGTCTTGATATGTAGAGGCATGAAACAACTTTCAAACTGCTCATAATCGTGTGGAAAGTAAACCTAAGGTGTTTCCATTAGGTTTGCAGTAAGTACTTTGGTGTAAAATTGAAATGTATACTACTTTAATGTCAGAACATTGTATGCACAGAGATAACAACTTTTTTGTCTTGATATGTAGAGGCATGAAACAACTTTCAAACTGCTCATAATCGTGTGGAAAGTAAACCTAAGGTGTTTCCATTAGGTTTGCAGTAAGTACTTTGGCGTAAAATTGAAATGTATGTTATTAGTATTGTCAAACCATTGTATGCACTGAGATAACAACTTTTTTGTCCTGATATGTAGAGGCATGAAACAACTTTCAAACTACACATAATCATGTGGAAAGTTAAACTAAGGTGTTTCCATTAGGTTTGCCGTAGGTACTTTGGTGTAAAGTTCAAATGTGTTCTATTTGTATTGCCAAAGCATTGTAAGCACTGAGAAAACAACTTTTTTGTGTTGCTGTTCAGAGGCATGAAACAACTTTCAAACCATTCAGAATCATGTGGGAAGTTAAGCTAAAGGTGTTTCCATTAAGTTTGCAGTAAGTACTTTGGTGGAAAATTGAAATGTATACTGCTTTAATGTCAGAACATTGTATGCACAGAGATAATAACTTTTTTGTCTTGATATGTAGAGGCATGAAACAACTTTCAAACTACACATAATCATGTGGAAAGTTAACGTAAAATGTTTCCATCAGGTTTGCAGTATGCACTTTGGTGGAAAATTGAAATGTATACTACTTTAATGTCAGAACATTGTTTGCACTGAGATAACAACTTTTTTGTCTGGATATGTAGAGGCATGAAACAACTTTCAAACTGCTCATAATCATGTGGAAAGTAAACCTAAGGAGTTTCCATTAGGTTTACAGTAAGTACTTTGGTGTAAAATGGAAATGTATTCTACTTTAATGTCAGAACATTGTATGCACTGAGATAACAACTTTTTTGTCCTGATGTGTACAGGGATGAAACAACCTTCAAACTACTCATAATCATGTGGAAAGTTAAACTAAGGTGTTTCCATTAGGTTTGCAGCAAGTACATTGGTGTAAAGTTGAAATGTGTACCATTTGTATTGCCAAAGCATTGTATGCACTGACAAAGCAACTTTTTTGTCTTGCTGTTCAGAGGCATGAAGCAACTTTCAAACCATTCAGAATCATGTGGGAGGTTAAGCTAAGGTGTTTCCATCAGGTTTGCATTCTGCACTTTGTTGCAAAATTCAAATGTATTATACTTTAATTTCAAAGAATTGCATGCACTTAGAAAACAGCTTTTTTGTCTTGCTGTAAAGAGGGATGAAACAACATTGAAACTACTCAGAATCATGTGGGAAGTTAACTTAAAATGTTTCCATCAGGTTTGCACTATGCTCTTTGGTGGAAAATTGAAATGTACACTACTTTAATGTCAGAACATTGTAAGCACTCAGAAAACAACTTTTTTATCTTTATGTCCAGAGGCATGAAACAACTTTCCGACATCTCAGAATCATGTGGGAAGTTAACCTAAGGTGTTTCCATTAGGTTTGCAGTAAGTATTTTGGTGTAAAATTGAAATGTATGCTATTAGTATTGTCAAAGCATTGTATGCACTGAGATAACAACTTTATTGTCCTGATGTGTACAGGCATGAAACAACTGTCAAACTACACATAATCATGTGGAAAGTTAAACTAAGGCGTTTCCATTAGGTTTGCAGCAAGTACTTTGGTGTAAAGTTGAAATGTGTACTATTTGTATTGCGAAAGTATTGTATGCCCTTAGAAAACAACTTTTTTGTCTTGCTGTTCAGAAGCATGAAACAACTTTCAAACCATTCAGAATCATGTGGGAAGTTAACTTAAAATGTTTCCATTAGGTTTGAACTATGCTCTTTGGTGGAAAATTGAAATGTATGCTACTTTATTGTCAGAACATTGGAAGCACTCAGAAAACAACTTTTTTATCTTTATGTCCAGAGGTATGAAACAACTTTCAGACATCACAGAATTATGTGGGATGTTAACCTAAGGTGTTTCCATTAGGTTTGCAGTAAGTACTTTGGTGGAAAATTGAAATGTATACTACTTTAATGTCAGAACATTGTATGCACAGAGATAACAACTTTTTTGTCTTGATATGTAGAGGCATGAAACAACTTTCAAACTGCTCATAATTGTGTGGAAAGTAAACCTAAGGTGTTTCCATTAGGTTTGCAGTAAGTACTTTGGTGTAAAATTGAAATGTATGTTATTAGTATTGTCAAAGCATTGTATGCACTGAGATAACAACTTTTTTGTCCTGATGTGTACAGGCATGAAATAACTTTCAAACTACACATAATCATGTGGAAAGTTAAACTAAGGTGTTTCCATTAGGTTTGCAGTAAGTACTTTGGTCTAAAGTTCAAATGTGTTCTATTTGTATTGCCAAAGCATTGTAAGCACTGAGAAAACAACTTATTTGTCTTGCTGTTCAGAGGCATGAAACAACTTTCAAACCATTCAGAATCATGTGGGAAGTTAAGCTAAGGTGTTTCCATCAGGTTTGCACTCTGCACTTTGGTGGAAAATTCAAATGTATTATACTTTAATTTCAAAGAATTGCATGCACTTAGAAAACAGCTTTTTTGTCTTGCTGTAAAGAGGGATGAAACAACATTGAAACTACTCAGAATCATGTGGGAAGTTAAACTAAGGCGTTTCCATTAGGTTTGCATCAAGTACTTTGGTGTAAAGTTGAAATGTGTACTATTTGTATTGCGAAAGTATTGTATGCCCTTAGAAAACAACTTTTTTGTCTTGCTGTTCAGAAGCATGAAACAACTTTCAAACCGTTCAGAATCATGTGGGAAGTTAACTTAAAATGTTTCCATCAGGTTTGCACTATGCTCTTTGGTGAAAATTGAAATGTACACTACTTTAATGTCAGAACATTGTAAGCACTCAGAAAACAACTTTTTTATCTTTATGTCCAGAGGCATGAAACAACTTTCCGACATCTCAGAATCATGTGGGAAGTTAACCTAAGGTGTTTCCATTAGGTTTGCAGTAAGTACTTTGGTGTAAAATTGAAATGTATGCTATTAGTATTGTCAAAGCATTGTATGCACTGAGATAACAACTTTTTGGTCCTGATGTGTACAGGCATGAAACAACTGTCAAACTACACATAATCATGTGGAAAGTTAAACTAAGGCGTTTCCATTAGGTTTGCATCAAGTACTTTGGTGTAAAGTTGAAATGTGTACTATTTGTATTGCGAAAGTATTGTATGCCCTTAGAAAACAACTTTTTTGTCTTGCTGTTCAGAAGCATGAAACAACTTTCAAACCGTTCAGAATCATGTGGGAAGTTAACTTAAAATGTTTCCATTAGGTTTGAACTATGCTCTTTGGTGGAAAATTGAAATGTATGCTACTTTATTGTCAGAACATTGGAAGCACTCAGAAAACAACTTTTTTGTCTTTCTGTCCAGAGGCATGAAACAACTTTCAGATATCTCAGAAACATGCGGGCAGTTAACCTAAGGTGTATCCATTAGGTTTGCAGTAAGTGCTTTGGTTTAAAATTGAAATGTATGCTATTAGTATTGTCAAAGCCTTGTATGCACTGAGATAACAACTTTTTTGTCCTGATGTGTACAGGCATGAAACAACTTTCAAACTACTCATAATCATGTGGAAAGTTAAACTAATGTGTTTCCATTAGGTTTGCAGCAAGTACTTTGGTGTAAAGTTGAAATTTGTACCATTTGTATTGCCAAAGCATTGTATGCACTGACAAAACAACTTTTTTGTCTTGCTGTTCAGAGGCATGAAGCAACTTTCAAACCATTCAGAATCATGTGGGAGGTTAAGCTAAGGTGTTTCCATCAGGTTTGCACTCTGCACTTCGTTGGAAAATTCAAATGTATTATACTTTAATTTCAAAGAATTGCATGCACTTAGAAAACAGCTTTTTTGTCTTGCTGTACAGAGGGATGAAACAACTTTCAAACTACTCAGAATCATGTCGGAAGTTAACTTAAACGGGTTCCATCAGGTTTGCACTCTGCACTTTGGTGGAAAATTCAAATGTATACTACTTTAATTTCAAATCATTGCATGCACTTTGAAAACAACTTTTTTGTCTGGCTGTACAGAGGAATGAAACAACTTTCAAAGTACTCAGAAGCATGTGGGAAGTTAACTTAAAATGTTTCCATCAGGTTTGCACTATACACTTTGGTGGAAAATTGAAATGTATACTACTTTAATGTCAGAACATTGTATGCACTGAGATAACAACTTTTTTGTCTTGTTATGTAGAGGCATGAAACAACTTTCAAACTGCTCATAATCATGTGGAAAGTAAACCTAAGGTGTTTCCATTAGGTTTGCAGTAAGTACTTTGGTGTAAAATTGAAATGTATGCTATTAGTATTGTCACAGCATTGTATGCACTGAGATAACAACTTTTTTGTCCTGATGTGTACAGGGATGAAACAACCTTCAAACTACTCATAATCATGTGGAAAGTTAAACTAAGGTGTTTCCATTAGGTTTGCAGCAAGTACTTTGGTGTAAAGTTGAAATGTGTACCATTTGTATTGCCAAAGCATTGTATGCACTGACAAAGCAACTTTTTTGTCTTGCTGTTCAGAGGCATGAAGCAATTTTCAAACCATTCAGAATCATGTGGGAGGTTAAGCTAAGGTGTTTCCATCAGGTTTGCATTCTGCACTTTGTTGCAAAATTCAAATGTATTATACTTTAATTTCAAAGAATTGCATGCACTTAGAAAACAGCTTCTTTGTCTTGCTGTACAGAGGGATGAAACAACTTTCAAACTACTCAGAATCATGTGGGAAGTTAACTTAAAATGTTTCCATCAGGTTTGCACTATGCTCTTTGGTGGAAAATTGAAATGTACACTACTTTAATGTCAGAACACTGTAAGCACTCAGACAACAACTTTTTTGTCTTTATGTCCAGAGGCATGAAACAACTTTCAGACATCTCAGAATTATGTGGGAAGTTAACCTAAGGTGTTTCCATTAGGTTTGCAGTAAGTACTTTGGTGGAAAATTGAAATATATGCTACTTTAATGTCAGAACATTGTATGCACGGAGATAACAACTTTTTTGTCTTGATATGTAGAGGCATGAAACAACTTTCAAACTGCTCATAATCGTGTGGAAAGTAAACCTACGGTGTTTCTATTAGGTTTGCAGTAAGTACTTTGGTGTAAAATTGAAATGTGTGCTATTAGTATTGTTACAGCATTGTATGCACTGAGATAACAACTTTTTTGTCCTGATGTGTGGAGGCATGAAACAACTTTCAAACTACACATAATCATGTGGAAAGTTAACTTAAAATGTTTCCATCAGGTTTGCAGTATGCACTTTGGTGGAAAATTGAAATGTATACTACTTTAATGTCAGAACATTGTATGCACTGAGATAACAACTTTTTTGTCTGGATATGTAGAGGCATGAAACAACTTTCAAACTGCTCATAATCATGTGGAAAGTAAACCTAAGGTGTTTCCATTAGGTTTGCAGTAAGTACTTTGGTGTAAAATTGAAATGTATGTTATTAGTATTGTCAAACAATTGTATGCACTGAGATAACAACTTTTTTGTCCTGATGTGTACAGGTATGAAACAACTTTGAAACTACACATAATCATGTGGAAAGTTATACTAAGGTGTTTCCATTAGGTTTGCAGTTAGTACTTTGGTGTAAAGTTGAAATGTGTACTATTTGTACTGCCAAAGCATTGTAAGCACTGAGAAAACAACTTTTTTGTCTTGCTGTTCAGAGGCATGAAACAACTTTCAAACCATTCAGAATCATGTGGGAGGTTAAGCTAAGGTGTTTCCATCAGGTTTCCACTCTGCACTTTGGTGGAAAATTCAGATGTATTATACTTTAATTTCAAAGAATTGCATGCAGTTCGAAAACAGCTTTTTTGTCTTTCTGTACAGAGGGATGAAACAAATTTCAAACTACTCAGAATCATGTGGGAAGTTAACTTAAAATGTTTCCCTCAGGATTGCACTATGCTCTTTGGTGGAAAATTGAAATGTACACTACTTTAATGTCAGAACACTGTAAGCACTCAGACAACAACTTTTTTGTCTTTATGTCCAGAGGTATGAAACAACTTTCAGACATCTCAGAATTATGTGGGAAGTTAACCTAAGGTGTTTCCATTAGGTTTGCAGTAAGTACTTTGGTGGAAAATTGAAATGAATACTACTTTAATGTCAGAACATTGTATGCACAGAGATAACAACTTTTTTGTCTTGATATGTAGAGGCATGAAACAACTTTCAAACTGCTCATAATCGTGTGGAAAGTAAACCTAAGGTGTTTCCATTAGGTTTGCAGTAAGTACTTTGGTGTAAAATTGAAATGTATACTACTTTAATGTCAGAACATTGTATGCACAGAGATAACAACTTTTTTGTCTTGATATGTAGAGGCATGAAACAACTTTCAAACTGCTCATAATCGTGTGGAAAGTAAACCTAAGGTGTTTCCATTAGGTTTGCAGTAAGTACTTTGGCGTAAAATTGAAATGTATGTTATTAGTATTGTCAAACCATTGTATGCACTGAGATAACAACTTTTTTGTCCTGATATGTAGAGGCATGAAACAACTTTCAAACTACACATAATCATGTGGAAAGTTAAACTAATGTGTTTCGATTAGGTTTGCAGCAAGTACTTTGGTGTAAAGTTGAAATTTGTACCATTTGTATTGCCAAAGCATTGTATGCACTGACAAAACAACTTTTTTGTCTTGCTGTTCAGAGGCATGAAGCAACTTTCAAACCATTCAGAATCATGTGGGAGATTAAGCTAAGGTGTTTCCATCAGGTTTGCACTCTGCACTTTGTTGGAAAATTCAAATGTATTATACTTTAATTTCAAAGAATTGCATGCACTTAGAAAACAGCTTTTTTGTCTTGCTGTACAGAGGGATGAAACAACTTTCAAACTACTCAGAATCATGTCGGAAGTTAACTTAAACGGGTTCCATCAGGTTTGCACTCTGCACTTTGGTGGAAAATTCAAATGTATGCTATTAGTATTGTCATTGCATTGTATGCCCTGAGATAACAACTTTTTTGTCCTGATGTGTACAGGGATGAAACAACCTTCAAACTACTCATAATCATGTGGAAAGTTAAACTAAGGTGTTTCCATTAGGTTTGCAGCAAGTACTTTGGTGTAAAGTTGAAATGTGTACCATTTGTATTGCCAAAGCATTGTATGCACTGACAAAGCAACTTTTTTGTCTTGCTGTTCAGAGGCATGAAGCAATTTTCAAACCATTCAGAATCATGTGGGAGGTTAAGCTAAGGTGTTTCCATCAGGTTTGCATTCTGCACTTTGTTGCAAAATTCAAATGTATTATACTTTAATTTCAAAGAATTGCATGCACTTAGAAAACAGCTTCTTTGTCTTGCTGTACAGAGGGATGAAACAACTTTCAAACTACTCAGAATCATGTGGGAAGTTAACTTAAAATGTTTCCATCAGGTTTGCACTATGCTCTTTGGTGGAAAATTGAAATGTACACTACTTTAATGTCAGAACACTGTAAGCACTCAGACAACAACTTTTTTGTCTTTATGTCCAGAGGCATGAAACAACTTTCAGACATCTCAGAATTATGTGGGAAGTTAACCTAAGGTGTTTCCATTAGGTTTGCAGTAAGTACTTTGGTGGAAAATTGAAATGTATGCTACTTTAATGTCAGAACATTGTATGCACGGAGATAACAACTTTTTTGTCTTGATATGTAGAGGCATGAAACAACTTTCAAACTGCTCATAATCGTGTGGAAAGTAAACCTACGGTGTTTCTATTAGGTTTGCAGTAAGTACTTTGGTGTAAAATTGAAATGTGTGCTATTAGTATTGTTACAGCATTGTATGCACTGAGATAACAACTTTTTTGTCCTGATGTGTGGAGGCATGAAACAACTTTCAAACTACACATAATCATGTGGAAAGTTAACTTAAAATGTTTCCATCAGGTTTGCAGTATGCACTTTGGTGTAAAATTGAAATGTATACTACTTTAATGTCAGAACATTGTATGCACTGAGATAACAACTTTTTTGTCTGGATATGTAGAGGCATGAAACAACTTTCAAACTGCTCATAATTATGTGGAAAGTAAACCTAAGGTGTTTCCATTAGGTTTGCAGTAAGTACTTTGGTGTAAAATCGAAATGTATGTTATTAGTATTGTCAAACAATTGTATGCACTGAGATAACAACTTTTTTGTCCTGATGTGTACAGGTATGAAACAACTTTGAAACTACACATAATCATGTGGAAAGTTATACTAGGGTGTTTCCATTAGGTTTGCAGTTAGTACTTTGGTGTAAAGTTGAAATGTGTACATTTTGTACTGCCAAAGCATTGTAAGCACTGAGAAAACAACTTTTTTGTCTTGCTGTTCAGAGGCATGAAACAACTTTCAAACCATTCAGAATCATGTGGGAGGTTAAGCTAAGGTGTTTCCATCAGGTTTGCACTCTGCACTTTGGTGGAAAATTCAAATGTATTATACTTTAATTTCAAAGAATTGCATGCAGTTAGAAAACAGCTTTTTTGTCTTTCTGTACAGAGGGATGAAACAAATTTCAAACTACTCAGAATCATGTGGGAAGTTAACTTGAAATGTTTCCCTCAGGTTTGCACTATGCTCTTTGGTGGAAAATTGAAATGTACACTACTTTAATGTCAGAACACTGTAAGCACTCAGACAACAACTTTTTTGTCTTTATGTCCAGAGGTATGAAACAACTTTCAGACATCTCAGAATTATGTGGGAAGTTAACCTAAGGTGTTTCCATTAGGTTTGCAGTAAGTACTTTGGTGGAAAATTGAAATGAATACTACTTTAATGTCAGAACATTGTATGCACAGAGATAACAACTTTTTTGTCTTGATATGTAGAGGCATGAAACAACTTTCAAACTGCTCATAATCGTGTGGAAAGTAAACCTAAGGTGTTTCCATTAGGTTTGCAGTAAGTACTTTGGTGTAAAATTGAAATGTATACTACTTTAATGTCAGAACATTGTATGCACAGAGATAACAACTTTTTTGTCTTGATATGTAGAGGCATGAAACAACTTTCAAACTGCTCATAATCGTGTGGAAAGTAAACCTAAGGTGTTTCCATTAGGTTTGCAGTAAGTACTTTGGCGTAAAATTGAAATGTATGTTATTAGTATTGTCAAACCATTGTATGCACTGAGATAACAACTTTTTTGTCCTGATATGTAGAGGCATGAAACAACTTTCAAACTACACATAATCATGTGGAAAGTTAAACTAAGGTGTTTCCATTAGGTTTGCAGTAGGTACTTTGGTGTAAAGTTCAAATGTGTTCTATTTGTATTGCCAAAGCATTGTAAGCACTGAGAAAACAACTTTTTTGTCTTGCTGTTCAGAGGCATGAAACAACTTTCAAACCATTCAGAATCATGTGGGAAGTTAAGCTAAAGTTGTTTCCATTAAGTTTGCAGTAAGTACTTTGGTGGAAAATTGAAATGTATACTGCTTTAATGTCAGAACATTGTATGCACAGAGATAATAACTTTTTTGTCTTGATATGTAGAGGCATGAAACAACTTTCAAGCTGCTCATAATCGTGTGGAAAGTAAACCTAAGGTGTTTCCATTAGGTTTGCAGTAAGTACTTTGGTGTAAAATTGAAATGTGTGCTATTAGTATTGTCACAGCATTGTATGCACTGAGATAACAACTTTTTTGTCCTGATGTGTAGAGGCATGAAACAACTTTCAAACAACACATAATCATGTGGAAAGTTAACGTAAAATGTTTCCATCAGGTTTGCAGTATGCACTTTGGTGGAAAATTGAAATGTATACTACTTTAATGTCAGAACATTGTTTGCACTGAGATAACAACTTTTTTGTCTGGATATGTAGAGGCATGAAACAACTTTCAAACTGCTCATAATCATGTGGAAAGTAAACCTAAGGAGTTTCCATTAGGTTTACAGTAAGTACTTTGGTGTAAAATGGAAATGTATTCTACTTTAATGTCAGAACATTGTATGCACTGAGATAACAACTTTTTTGTCCTGATGTGTACAGGGATGAAACAACCTTCAAACTACTCATAATCATGTGGAAAGTTAAACTAAGGTGTTTCCATTAGGTTTGCAGCAAGTATATTGGTGTAAAGTTGAAATGTGTACCATTTGTATTGCCAAAGCATTGTATGCACTGACAAAGCAACTTTTTTGTCTTGCTGTTCAGAGGCATGAAACAACTTTCAAACCATTCAGAATCATGTGGGAGGTTAAGCTAAGGTGTTTCCATCAGGTTTGCACTCTGCACTTTGGTGGAAAATTCAAATGCATTATACTTTAATTTCAAAGAATTGCATGCAGTTAGAAAACAGCTTTTTTGTCTTTCTGTACAGAGGGATGAAACAAATTTCAAACTACTCAGAATCATGTGGGAAGTTAACTTGAAATGTTTCCCTCAGGTTTGCACTATGCTCTTTGGTGGAAAATTGAAATGTACACTACTTTAATGTCAGAACACTGTAAGCACTCAGACAACAACTTTTTTGTCTTTATGTCCAGAGGTATGAAACAACTTTCAGACATCTCAGAATTATGTGGGAAGTTAACCTAAGGTGTTTCCATTAGGTTTGCAGTAAGTACTTTGGTGGAAAATTGAAATGAATACTACTTTAATGTCAGAACATTGTATGCACAGAGATAACAACTTTTTTGTCTTGATATGTAGAGGCATGAAACAACTTTCAAACTGCTCATAATCGTGTGGAAAGTAAACCTAAGGTGTTTCCATTAGGTTTGCAGTAAGTACTTTGGTGTAAAATTGAAATGTATACTACTTTAATGTCAGAACATTGTATGCACAGAGATAACAACTTTTTTGTCTTGATATGTAGAGGCATGAAACAACTTTCAAACTGCTCATAATCGTGTGGAAAGTAAACCTAAGGTGTTTCCATTAGGTTTGCAGTAAGTACTTTGGCGTAAAATTGAAATGTATGTTATTAGTATTGTCAAACCATTGTATGCACTGAGATAACAACTTTTTTGTCCTGATATGTAGAGGCATGAAACAACTTTCAAACTACACATAATCATGTGGAAAGTTAAACTAAGGTGTTTCCATTAGGTTTGCAGTAGGTACTTTGGTGTAAAGTTCAAATGTGTTCTATTTGTATTGCCAAAGCATTGTAAGCACTGAGAAAACAACTTTTTTGTCTTGCTGTTCAGAGGCATGAAACAACTTTCAAACCATTCAGAATCATGTGGGAAGTTAAGCTAAAGGTGTTTCCATTAAGTTTGCAGTAAGTACTTTGGTGGAAAATTGAAATGTATACTGCTTTAATGTCAGAACATTGTATGCACAGAGATAATAACTTTTTTGTCTTGATATGTAGAGGCATGAAACAACTTTCAAGCTGCTCATAATCGTGTGGAAAGTAAACCTAAGGTGTTTCCATTAGGTTTGCAGTAAGTACTTTGGAGTAAAATTGAAATGTGTGCTATTAGTATTGTCACAGCATTGTATGCACTGAGATAACAACTTTTTTGTCCTGATGTGTAGAGGCATGAAACAACTTTCAAACTACACATAATCATGTGGAAAGTTAACGTAAAATGTTTCCATCAGGTTTGCAGTATGCACTTTGGTGGAAAATTGAAATGTATACTACTTTAATGTCAGAACATTGTTTGCACTGAGATAACAACTTTTTTGTCTGGATATGTAGAGGCATGAAACAACTTTCAAACTGCTCATAATCGTGTGGAAAGTAAACCTAAGGTGTTTCCATTAGGTTTGCAGTAAGTACTTTGGCGTAAAATTGAAATGTATGTTATTAGTATTGTCAAACCATTGTATGCACTGAGATAACAACTTTTTTGTCCTGATATGTAGAGGCATGAAACAACTTTCAAACTACACATAATCATGTGGAAAGTTAAACTAAGGTGTTTCCATTAGGTTTGCAGTAGGTACTTTGGTGTAAAGTTCAAATGTGTTCTATTTGTATTGCCAAAGCATTGTAAGCACTGAGAAAACAACTTTTTTGTCTTGCTGTTCAGAGGCATGAAACAACTTTCAAACCATTCAGAATCATGTGGGAAGTTAAGCTAAAGGTGTTTCCATTAAGTTTGCAGTAAGTACTTTGGTGGAAAATTGAAATGTATACTGCTTTAATGTCAGAACATTGTATGCACAGAGATAATAACTTTTTTGTCTTGATATGTAGAGGCATGAAACAACTTTCAAGCTGCTCATAATCGTGTGGAAAGTAAACCTAAGGTGTTTCCATTAGGTTTGCAGTAAGTACTTTGGAGTAAAATTGAAATGTGTGCTATTAGTATTGTCACAGCATTGTATGCACTGAGATAACAACTTTTTTGTCCTGATGTGTAGAGGCATGAAACAACTTTCAAACTACACATAATCATGTGGAAAGTTAACGTAAAATGTTTCCATCAGGTTTGCAGTATGCACTTTGGTGGAAAATTGAAATGTATACTACTTTAATGTCAGAACATTGTTTGCACTGAGATAACAACTTTTTTGTCTGGATATGTAGAGGCATGAAACAACTTTCAAACTGCTCATAATCATGTGGAAAGTAAACCTAAGGAGTTTCCATTAGGTTTACAGTAAGTACTTTGGTGTAAAATGGAAATGTATTCTACTTTAATGTCAGAACATTGTATGCACTGAGATAACAACTTTTTTGTCCTGATGTGTACAGGGATGAAACAACCTTCAAACTACTCATAATCATGTGGAAAGTTAAACTAAGGTGTTTCCATTAGGTTTGCAGCAAGTATATTGGTGTAAAGTTGAAATGTGTACCATTTGTATTGCCAAAGCATTGTATGCACTGACAAAGCAACTTTTTTGTCTTGCTGTTCAGAGGCATGAAGCAACTTTCAAACCATTCAGAATCATGTGGGAGGTTAAGCTAAGGTGTTTCCATCAGGTTTGCATTCTGCACTTTGTTGCAAAATTCAAATGTATTATACTTTAATTTCAAAGAATTGCATGCACTTAGAAAACAGCTTTTTTGTCTTGCTGTAAAGAGGGATGAAACAACATTGAAACTACTCAGAATCATGTGGGAAGTTAACTTAAAATGTTTCCATCAGGTTTGCACTATGCTCTTTGGTGGAAAATTGAAATGTACACTACTTTAATGTCAGAACATTGTAAGCACTCAGAAAACAACTTTTTTATCTTTATGTCCAGAGGCATGAAACAACTTTCCGACATCTCAGAATCATGTGGGAAGTTAACCTAAGGTGTTTCCATTAGGTTTGCAGTAAGTACTTTGGTGTAAAATTGAAATGTATGCTATTAGTATTGTCAAAGCATTGTATGCACTGAGATAACAACTTTTTTGTCCTGATGTGTACAGGCATGAAACAACTGTCAAACTACACATAATCATGTGGAAAGTTAAACTAAGGCGTTTCCATTAGGTTTGCAGCAAGTACTTTGGTGTAAATTTGAAATGTGTACTATTTGTATTGCGAAAGTATTGTATGCCCTTAGAAAACAACTTTTTTGTCTTGCTGTTCAGAAGCATGAAACAACTTTCAAACCGTTCAGAATCATGTGGGAAGTTAACTTAAAATGTTTCCATTAGGTTTGAACTATGCTCTTTGGTGGAAAATTGAAATGTATGCTACTTTATTGTCAGAACATTGGAAGCACTCAGAAAACAACTTTTTTGTCTTTCTGTCCAGAGGCATGAAACAACTTTCAGATATCTCAGAAACATGCGGGCAGTTAACCTAAGGTGTATCCATTAGGTTTGCAGTAAGTGCTTTGGTTTAAAATTGAAATGTATGCTATTAGTATTGTCAAAGCCTTGTATGCACTGAGATAACAACTTTTTTGTCCTGATGTGTACAGGCATGAAACAACTTTCAAACTACTCATAATCATGTGGAAAGTTAAACTAATGTGTTTCCATTAGGTTTGCAGCAAGTACTTTGGTGTAAAGTTGAAATTTGTACCATTTGTATTGCCAAAGCATTGTATGCACTGACAAAACAACTTTTTTGTCTTGCTGTTCAGAGGCATGAAGCAACTTTCAAACCATTCAGAATCATGTGGGAGGTTAAGCTAAGGTGTTTCCATCAGGTTTGCACTCTGCACTTTGTTGGAAAATTCAAATGTATTATACTTTAATTTCAAAGAATTGCATGCACTTAGAAAACAGCTTTTTTGTCTTGCTGTACAGAGGGATGAAACAACTTTCAAACTACTCAGAATCATGTCGGAAGTTAACTTAAACGGGTTCCATCAGGTTTGCACTCTGCACTTTGGTGGAAAATTCAAATGTATACTACTTTAATTTCAAAGCATTGCATGCACTTTGAAAACAACTTTTTTGTCTGGCTGTACAGAGGAATGAAACAACTTTCAAAGTACTCAGAAGCATGTGGGAAGTTAACTTAAAATGTTTCCATCAGGTTTGCACTATACACTTTGGTGGAAAATTGAAATGTATACTACTTTAATGTCAGAACATTGTATGCACTGAGATAACAACTTTTTTGTCTTGATATGTAGAGGCATGAAACAACTTTCAAACTGCTCATAATCATGTGGAAAGTAAACCTAAGGTGTTTCCATTAGGTTTGCAGTAAGTACTTTGGTGTAAAATTGAAATGTATGCTATTAGTATTGTCACAGCATTGTATGCACTGAGATAACAACTTTTTTGTCCTGATGTGTACAGGGATGAAACAACCTTCAAACTACTCATAATCATGTGGAAAGTTAAACTAAGGTGTTTCCATTAGGTTTGCAGCAAGTACTTTGGTGTAAAGTTGAAATGTGTACCATTTGTATTGCCAAAGCATTGTATGCACTGACAAAGCAACTTTTTTGTCTTGCTGTTCAGAGGCATGAAGCAATTTTCAAACCATTCAGAATCATGTGGGAGGTTAAGCTAAGGTGTTTCCATCAGGTTTGCATTCTGCACTTTGTTGCAAAATTCAAATGTATTATACTTTAATTTCAAAGAATTGCATGCACTTAGAAAACAGCTTCTTTGTCTTGCTGTACAGAGGGATGAAACAACTTTCAAACTACTCAGAATCATGTGGGAAGTTAACTTAAAATGTTTCCATCAGGTTTGCACTATGCTCTTTGGTGGAAAATTGAAATGTACACTACTTTAATGTCAGAACACTGTAAGCACTCAGACAACAACTTTTTTGTCTTTATGTCCAGAGGCATGAAACAACTTTCAGACATCTCAGAATTATGTGGGAAGTTAACCTGAGGTGTTTCCATTAGGTTTGCAGTAAGTACTTTGGTGGAAAATTGAAATATATGCTACTTTAATGTCAGAACATTGTATGCACGGAGATAACAACTTTTTTGTCTTGATATGTAGAGGCATGAAACAACTTTCAAACTGCTCATAATCGTGTGGAAAGTAAACCTACGGTGTTTCTATTAGGTTTGCAGTAAGTACTTTGGTGTAAAATTGAAATGTGTGCTATTAGTATTGTTACAGCATTGTATGCACTGAGATAACAACTTTTTTGTCCTGATGTGTGGAGGCATGAAACAACTTTCAAACTACACATAATCATGTGGAAAGTTAACTTAAAATGTTTCCATCAGGTTTGCAGTATGCACTTTGGTGGAAAATTGAAATGTATACTACTTTAATGTCAGAACATTGTATGCACTGAGATAACAACTTTTTTGTCTGGATATGTAGAGGCATGAAACAACTTTCAAACTGCTCATAATCATGTGGAAAGTAAACCTAAGGTGTTTCCATTAGGTTTGCAGTAAGTACTTTGGTGTAAAATCGAAATGTATGTTATTAGTATTGTCAAACAATTGTATGCACTGAGATAACAACTTTTTTGTCCTGATGTGTACAGGTATGAAACAACTTTGAAACTACACATAATCATGTGGAAAGTTATACTAAGGTGTTTCCATTAGGTTTGCAGTTAGTACTTTGGTGTAAAGTTGAAATGTGTACTATTTGTACTGCCAAAGCATTGTAAGCACTGAGAAAACAACTTTTTTGTCTTGCTGTTCAGAGGCATGAAACAACTTTCAAACCATTCAGAATCATGTGGGAGGTTAAGCTAAGGTGTTTCCATCAGGTTTGCACTCTGCACTTTGGTGGAAAATTCAAATGTATTATACTTTAATTTCAAAGAATTGCATGCAGTTAGAAAACAGCTTTTTAGTCTTTCTGTACAGAGGGATGAAACAAATTTCAAACTACTCAGAATCATGTGGGAAGTTAACTTGAAATGTTTCCCTCAGGTTTGCACTATGCTCTTTGGTGGAAAATTGAAATGTACACTACTTTAATGTCAGAACACTGTAAGCACTCAGACAACAACTTTTTTGTCTTTCTGTCCAGAGGTATGAAACAACTTTCAGACATCTCAGAATTATGTGGGAAGTTAACCTAAGGTGTTTCCATTAGGTTTGCAGTAAGTACTTTGGTGGAAAATTGAAATGAATACTACTTTAATGTCAGAACATTGTATGCACAGAGATAACAACTTTTTTGTCTTGATATGTAGAGGCATGAAACAACTTTGAAACTGCTCATAATCGTGTGGAAAGTAAACCTAAGGTGTTTCCATTAGGTTTGCAGTAAGTACTTTGGTGTAAAATTGAAATGTATACTACTTAAATGTCAGAACATTGTATGCACAGAGATAACAACTTTTTTGTCTTGATATGTAGAGGCATGAAACAACTTTCAAACTGCTCATAATCGTGTGGAAAGTAAACCTAAGGTGTTTCCATTAGGTTTGCAGTAAGTACTTTGGCGTAAAATTGAAATGTATGTTATTAGTATTGTCAAACCATTGTATGCACTGAGATAACAACTTTTTTGTCCTGATATGTAGAGGCATGAAACAACTTTCAAACTACACATAATCATGTGGAAAGTTAAACTAAGGTGTTTCCATTAGGTTTGCCGTAGGTACTTTGGTGTAAAGTTCAAATGTGTTCTATTTGTATTGCCAAAGCATTGTAAGCACTGAGAAAACAACTTTTTTGTCTTGCTGTTCAGAGGCATGAAACAACTTTCAAACCATTCAGAATCATGTGGGAAGTTAAGCTAAAGGTGTTTCCATTAAGTTTGCAGTAAGTACTTTGGTGGAAAATTGAAATGTATACTGCTTTAATGTCAGAACATTGTATGCACAGAGATAATAACTTTTTGTCTTGATATGTAGAGGCATGAAACAACTTTCAAGCTGCTCATAATCGTGTGGAAAGTAAACCTAAGGTGTTTCCATTAGGTTTGCAGTAAGTACTTTGGTGTAAAATTGAAATGTGTGCTATTAGTATTGTCACAGCATTGTATGCACTGAGATAACAACTTTTTTGTCCTGATGTGTAGAGGCATGAAACAACTTTCAAACTACACATAATCATGTGGAAAGTTAACGTAAAATGTTTCCATCAGGTTTGCAGTATGCACTTTGGTGGAAAATTGAAATGTATACTACTTTAATGTCAGAACATTGTTTGCACTGAGATAACAACTTTTTTGTCTGGATATGTAGAGGCATGAAACAACTTTCAAACTGCTCATAATCATGTGGAAAGTAAACCTAAGGAGTTTCCATTAGGTTTACAGTAAGTACTTTGGTGTAAAATGGAAATGTATTCTACTTTAATGTCAGAACATTGTATGCACTGAGATAACAACTTTTTTGTCCTGATGTGTACAGGGATGAAACAACCTTCAAACTACTCATAATCATGTGGAAAGTTAAACTAAGGTGTTTCCATTAGGTTTGCAGCAAGTACATTGGTGTAAAGTTGAAATGTGTACCATTTGTATTGCCAAAGCATTGTATGCACTGACAAAGCAACTTTTTTGTCTTGCTGTTCAGAGGCATGAAGCAACTTTCAAACCATTCAGAATCATGTGGGAGGTTAAGCTAAGGTGTTTCCATCAGGTTTGCATTCTGCACTTTGTTGCAAAATTCAAATGTATTATACTTTAATTTCAAAGAATTGCATGCACTTAGAAAACAGCTTTTTTGTCTTGCTGTAAAGAGGGATGAAACAACATTGAAACTACTCAGAATCATGTGGGAAGTTAACTTAAAATGTTTCCATCAGGTTTGCACTATGCTCTTTGGTGGAAAATTGAAATGTACACTACTTTAATGTCAGAACATTGTAAGCACTCAGAAAACAACTTTTTTATCTTTATGTCCAGAGGCATGAAACAACTTTCCGACATCTCAGAATCATGTGGGAAGTTAACCTAAGGTGTTTCCATTAGGTTTGCAGTAAGTACTTTGGTGTAAAATTGAAATGTATGCTATTAGTATTGTCAAAGCATTGTATGCACTGAGATAACAACTTTTTTGTCCTGATGTGTACAGGCATGAAACAACTGTCAAACTACACATAATCATGTGGAAAGTTAAACTAAGGCGTTTCCATTAGGTTTGCAGCAAGTACTTTGGTGTAAAGTTGAAATGTGTACTATTTGTATTGCGAAAGTATTGTATGCCCTTAGAAAACAACTTTTTTGTCTTGCTGTTCAGAAGCATGAAACAACTTTCAAACCGTTCAGAATCATGTGGGAAGTTAACTTAAAATGTTTCCATTAGGTTTGAACTATGCTCTTTGGTGGAAAATTGAAATGTATGCTACTTTATTGTCAGAACATTGGAAGCACTCAGAAAACAACTTTTTTGTCTTTCTGTCCAGAGGCATGAAACAACTTTCAGATATCTCAGAAACATGCGGGCAGTTAACCTAAGGTGTATCCATTAGGTTTGCAGTAAGTGCTTTGGTTTAAAATTGAAATGTATGCTATTAGTATTGTCAAAGCCTTGTATGCACTGAGATAACAACTTTTTTGTCCTGATGTGTACAGGCATGAAACAACTTTCAAACTACTCATAATCATGTGGAAAGTTAAACTAATGTGTTTCCATTAGGTTTGCAGCAAGTACTTTGGTGTAAAGTTGAAATTTGTACCATTTGTATTGCCAAAGCATTGTATGCACTGACAAAACAACTTTTTTGTCTTGCTGTTCAGAGGCATGAAGCAACTTTCAAACCATTCAGAATCATGTGGGAGGTTAAGCTAAGGTGTTTCCATCAGGTTTGCACTCTGCACTTTGTTGGAAAATTCAAATGTATTATACTTTAATTTCAAAGAATTGCATGCACTTAGAAAACAGCTTTTTTGTCTTGCTGTACAGAGGGATGAAACAACTTTCAAACTACTCAGAATCATGTCGGAAGTTAACTTAAACGGGTTCCATCAGGTTTGCACTCTGCACTATGGTGGAAAATTCAAATGTATACTACTTTAATTTCAAAGCATTGCATGCACTTTGAAAACAACTTTTTTGTCTGGCTGTACAGAGGAATGAAACAACTTTCAAAGTACTCAGAAGCATGTGGGAAGTTAACTTAAAATGTTTCCATCAGGTTTGCACTATACACTTTGGTGGAAAATTGAAATGTATACTACTTTAATGTCAGAACATTGTATGCACTGAGATAACAACTTTTTTGTCTTGATATGTAGAGGCATGAAACAACTTTCAAACTGCTCATAATCATGTGGAAAGTAAACCTAAGGTGTTTCCATTAGGTTTGCAGTAAGTACTTTGGTGTAAAATTGAAATGTATGCTATTAGTATTGTCACAGCATTGTATGCACTGAGATAACAACTTTTTTGTCCTGATGTGTACAGGGATGAAACAACCTTCAAACTACTCATAATCATGTGGAAAGTTAAACTAAGGTGTTTCCATTAGGTTTGCAGCAAGTACTTTGGTGTAAAGTTGAAATGTGTACCATTTGTATTGCCAAAGCATTGTATGCACTGACAAAGCAACTTTTTTGTCTTGCTGTTCAGAGGCATGAAGCAATTTTCAAACCATTCAGAATCATGTGGGAGGTTAAGCTAAGGTGTTTCCATCAGGTTTGCATTCTGCACTTTGTTGCAAAATTCAAATGTATTATACTTTAATTTCAAAGAATTGCATGCACTTAGAAAACAGCTTCTTTGTCTTGCTGTACAGAGGGATGAAACAACTTTCAAACTACTCAGAATCATGTGGGAAGTTAACTTAAAATGTTTCCATCAGGTTTGCACTATGCTCTTTGGTGGAAAATTGAAATGTACACTACTTTAATGTCAGAACACTGTAAGCACTCAGACAACAACTTTTTTGTCTTTATGTCCAGAGGCATGAAACAACTTTCAGACATCTCAGAATTATGTGGGAAGTTAACCTGAGGTGTTTCCATTAGGTTTGCAGTAAGTACTTTGGTGGAAAATTGAAATATATGCTACTTTAATGTCAGAACATTGTATGCACGGAGATAACAACTTTTTTGTCTTGATATGTAGAGGCATGAAACAACTTTCAAACTGCTCATAATCGTGTGGAAAGTAAACCTACGGTGTTTCTATTAGGTTTGCAGTAAGTACTTTGGTGTAAAATTGAAATGTGTGCTATTAGTATTGTTACAGCATTGTATGCACTGAGATAACAACTTTTTTGTCCTGATGTGTGGAGGCATGAAACAACTTTCAAACTACACATAATCATGTGGAAAGTTAACTTAAAATGTTTCCATCAGGTTTGCAGTATGCACTTTGGTGGAAAATTGAAATGTATACTACTTTAATGTCAGAACATTGTATGCACTGAGATAACAACTTTTTTGTCTGGATATGTAGAGGCATGAAACAACTTTCAAACTGCTCATAATCATGTGGAAAGTAAACCTAAGGTGTTTCCATTAGGTTTGCAGTAAGTACTTTGGTGTAAAATCGAAATGTATGTTATTAGTATTGTCAAACAATTGTATGCACTGAGATAACAACTTTTTTGTCCTGATGTGTACAGGTATGAAACAACTTTGAAACTACACATAATCATGTGGAAAGTTATACTAAGGTGTTTCCATTAGGTTTGCAGTTAGTACTTTGGTGTAAAGTTGAAATGTGTACTATTTGTACTGCCAAAGCATTGTAAGCACTGAGAAAACAACTTTTTTGTCTTGCTGTTCAGAGGCATGAAACAACTTTCAAACCATTCAGAATCATGTGGGAGGTTAAGCTAAGGTGTTTCCATCAGGTTTGCACTCTGCACTTTGGTGGAAAATTCAAATGTATTATACTTTAATTTCAAAGAATTGCATGCAGTTAGAAAACAGCTTTTTAGTCTTTCTGTACAGAGGGATGAAACAAATTTCAAACTACTCAGAATCATGTGGGAAGTTAACTTGAAATGTTTCCCTCAGGTTTGCACTATGCTCTTTGGTGGAAAATTGAAATGTACACTACTTTAATGTCAGAACACTGTAAGCACTCAGACAACAACTTTTTTGTCTTTCTGTCCAGAGGTATGAAACAACTTTCAGACATCTCAGAATTATGTGGGAAGTTAACCTAAGGTGTTTCCATTAGGTTTGCAGTAAGTACTTTGGTGGAAAATTGAAATGAATACTACTTTAATGTCAGAACATTGTATGCACAGAGATAACAACTTTTTTGTCTTGATATGTAGAGGCATGAAACAACTTTGAAACTGCTCATAATCGTGTGGAAAGTAAACCTAAGGTGTTTCCATTAGGTTTGCAGTAAGTACTTTGGTGTAAAATTGAAATGTATACTACTTAAATGTCAGAACATTGTATGCACAGAGATAACAACTTTTTTGTCTTGATATGTAGAGGCATGAAACAACTTTCAAACTGCTCGTAATCGTGTGGAAAGTAAACCTAAGGTGTTTCCATTAGGTTTGCAGTAAGTACTTTGGCGTAAAATTGAAATGTATGTTATTAGTATTGTCAAACCATTGTATGCACTGAGATAACAACTTTTTTGTCCTGATATGTAGAGGCATGAAACAACTTTCAAACTACACATAATCATGTGGAAAGTTAAACTAAGGTGTTTCCATTAGGTTTGCCGTAGGTACTTTGGTGTAAAGTTCAAATGTGTTCTATTTGTATTGCCAAAGCATTGTAAGCACTGAGAAAACAACTTTTT